>NW_026936444.1:0-71379 GCF_032062105.1 Saccostrea cuccullata
TGGTCATTAAAATTATGCACGAGTTTGCCTGTTAAACATGCTAAATAATCTGACTTCTGATTAAAGATGTGATGCATTTCCATTTTAAGACCAACTTGTTCTAACCTTGGCTGGGTCAGGAACTCTGAACCAAGGAACATCAATGTCTTGTCTCAATAAATGAGAAATGACAAATCTTATAATAAAACAAATAATTGTCTTGAAAGTAAGAACAAATAATTTATTAATTTATACTGTATTTATCTTAGTTTACTGCCCTGGTCCCTGGGACCCATACCTTGAGTAAACAAACTTGCAAACAAGTCAAATCATGAAACAGAAGCCCTCCGCTTATCCGACTTAATAAATGATCATTCATAATTGTCATAAAGTAATGAGTATAAGTGAACATAAAGGTTAATCAATCGTTTACCTTGCACGTATTTCTGCACCCGTTCTGCTCATCTTTTTTTCCCCTACAACACAAAACAGACCGAAAAACCTCTGAAATTCCTCATTACACCAAATGTTGTTTTCTATATAGAAGAGTTCCGATTTAAATTTCCAACGTTAAATTATTTAACCCTCTTCAGACATACAAATATTATTCATTTCTTTTTATTTAGAAAAAATGCCATCAAAAGTGACCAAATATTGGAATGTATGTCTGCGTCTCCTTAAATGAGATTTAAAAAGTATGAAACATTCGATGTTCGAGTTAATTTAAAATTATTTAAAAATGGCGGCTTCCATGATTGGAAATCAAATTTTGGTAGATATCCTTTTTAGAAAGAGATTTCTAGTGTTTTAAAAGAGTCTTGCTATTTTGAATTTCGACAGAAAACAAGGAAAATATAGAAATGGTGTTGAGATTGTTTGTTCTCGTTCGAATTTCTAGAAATCATGTAGGAATGTGTGCAAATTATTTTTACAAATACACTTTCATGCAGTCAATATATTGTAGGAGGTGGCTGACCCCTTATTTGTCTTCTGAGAAACTCTCAATTACAGATCAAACAGTCTTTTGATTTAGTATTACATAGTTTGAATCAACAATAAAGCTTTATTAAGTTATTCAATTATCATGTTGTTCAATAGATTTACTATTTGAAATAGCTTGAAAAGAATTTCAATATATTTTTTTTTCAAATATTTTTAACGAAATAGACAGAAAAGTCACAAGTGTGTGACTACTCATATGTGTAAATTGAACCATTTGTAATGTGGAGCAGTCATCCATCCAAAGGTTGAACATGCTTGCTGTTGCTTAAAACTTGCCTGAAATAAGCATCACTCGAAAGTTAGCTGCTAGCGAGGCAGTACAAGTTCCCTGTATACTGTTTGCTTCACTTCCTTCCGCTCAGGGAAGCTTTGACCCAAAGCTTAGCATGAGTTCGCACTGAGTGTTTGACCCTCTTCAGTAACAGCAACCATTGCCGTTCCTGGACACAAAGTCTGTACGTAGACACAAAATCCTACCCTTAAAGCTTCCTGAAGTAGGCCTAGAACCTCTTCAGTCACAACAACCCCTGCCGTCCACAGACACAAACTTTGTAAATGGACATAAATTCCTAGCTCTAAGACTTCCTGAAGCAGGTCACCAAACACCAGAATCATGATGCTGCCATCAGTTTTGTAACATGAAGTCCGTCAACTTCCAAGGGTTAAACATGCTTGCCGTTGCTTAACTTGCTTGAAATGGAAACTCACCAGAAAGCTAGCTCACTAGCGAGGCAGTATAAGTTCTGTATAATATAGTATATACTCTCCACTACACATTCAAGACCTTATGATATCCTGGTATAGATGACAAATCTTGACCATTTATTAATCTTGAAGGAGTCTTTCTAGATGACCATGTTGAGTCACCTGACACAGAATGACCAAATACTTATAATGAGGTCTTTATAAGCTTTGACAATTCCAAATAACCTGAAAGAGAAGATATTTTGTTAAAAATTTCAATTTTAATTTTGTGATGCCCAAAGAGGATTGATTGCTAAAGAATCTTTGACATGTGGATTCAACAAATTTTCTTGTGCAGTGAGTAGATTTGAACTAAAATGTCCTCTGTTCATAATACATTTGGTCCACAGAGCTCAGTATGCAACAGGTATTTATGTCACTTATTAGTATACTTGTATTGATATAGTGTTAATTGTTATTTATATTATTTTTTCAGTCACAAGTTCAGAATTTGAACTCTGTAAAACCATTATACCAGAGATGCTTAGAACTGGAGAAAGTTTTGAAGAATACAAGTACAAAGGTACCTCTTCCATAATTAAATGCTTCCAAGCAAGTGAACAAATATGCTTTAACCATTTAAACCATTTTAATTCATTTCATTCTGAAATTATATCTCACATCCAATATAAACAAAATGCTCTGAAATGGGAATACATGTAGTATCGCCACCCAGTGGAATAAAGGGGAACAAAACTCAGTACTATCTCCCATTATCAAGATTATGAATTACCCAGATTACATGTGAAAAATTTCAACTGTGAACAAGATATTTTCAAAAATTTGCCTCCAGTTTGCCTTCCACTTCTTATCAACTGCTCACACAGTGTTTAATGGTATTTAAATAATATTAACATCTGAACTGATGATATTCTTTTCATTAGGAATTAAAGAATGTGCTGCCTTTTTTACTGGAGAACATATTTGGGTATGGACAAAATCCTGGCTGGGGGTTAGACTTGATCAACAGATCCTCCAATTCCCAGGACTTTGATAACCTCAGAAGACTGCTGGCCCCCGAGGGGACCCTCCTGTCTCTAGTGTACAATCTGATGACTGATTCATTCTACGAATTTCCAATAAACAGTCTACCTGTAAGTAGAGGTGTAACAATACTGTGATACATCGATTGTATTGATTGCAAGGTCTCACGTTATGCATATCATATGGCTATGTATATACATGTATCATGATACAGTAGAAGTTAATTTTCATTGTTTTGTTTGAAAATTCTACATGCAAACTGAGTAATTTTAACGTTACAAAAGGATTGAAAAGATGGTAGCAACAAAAAATACAATGCTAAGAATACAAGTCCACCCCATAAGGGTTCTCAAGATATTCTTTTTATATTTTCTATAACTGTGGAGGCTAGCAGTAGCAAGCAAGAATATGTAAAGATATCAGTAAATTTAATTGTTGACAGCTGTATCATGATATTTGTTGTATTGTTTGGCCATATCATGATATGTTTCGTATTGTTAAGTAGCTTGCAATACTCTGGCTCACCTGTAAGCATTTTATAAAAATATGTTCCTTTTGTTGATTTTCAAACACTAAAATAATAATTCTTTTATGGTTATACAGGTGCATTTAAATAGGTTCAAGAAATATTTAGTATTTTATTTAAAAATATAATAAAATACAAAATATTTTGTATTTTAAATTTTCTATCTGTAATGTAGTTAACCATTCATTTAAGAAATGTTTTTAAGTTTTGTGTGAGTTATTGGTGTGTGAATCATACAGACTTGTCACCTATGCATCTTCATAAAGCGCATTAGTGCTTTAACTTCATGAAAAATATGCCTACGTGCAAGTCTGTGTGATTCACACACCAACAATTCATACTAAAGTTAAAAACATTCCTTGTATTTACATTTTACAAGTTTGAAAGCACCAAAAATACACTCAATATTTGAATTTCTCGCTGCCCTTTATGGTTATACTTTTTCTAACATCGTTGTAGTCTTTATTGTGACGTCATGTTAACACACCTTTCTCCGTTAATACATGTATTTCTACGCGTGAGTATACACAAAAATGGTATTCAAATCAATTTCACAGTTGGCTTAGTAGAAAAACACAGCAAATGTAAATTTTATAATTTGTATTTCAAAATTTACCTTTAATTTTACAGATGCCAACACAGCATTTGATTGAGGATGGTAGTTTGCCAATCTTTTATGCCAACAAACTTCAGTATCTGAATTTTGGCCGACCAGTCATTGTACTTAGTATCCTTGACCTCAGCACAATATTTAAAATGTATTCATTGATTGTGAAATAGATATACCATTTACAAGTTACTTTTTAGATAAATTTAGTATTTGCCTTGACTTCCTTATTAGATGCCTATGAGCTGTATATGTTTCACCTTGCCTACCATCTCGTCAATCTGAGTGTTCAGCGACACAACTGTAACTGGAGTAACATAACTGACTCTCTGTACCCTGTACTGATTGATGATTACCTGAATTATTTCTTGCCATTGAATAAAGACAGTCTCCCTAAGATGCCCACAGTCCAAGCAGTTGTTCGTAGTCCAGTTGTCCACTCTCCAATGGCAGGGTAATTACATGTAGTCATCAACGCCATGGAAATAAGATGGAGAGATATTTAAAAAATGTGAGAATTTGACAAAATGCTTTTTACAAAAAGTTATTAATTATTCGCCCTTTTACAGGAAGTCCTTTAACATGCCCTCCTCTCCGCCTTCCCCACAGCGACCCAGTCTACTGAAGTCGAGCTTTGTGTCAGCCCAGAAGCAGCACGCCCAGACAGCAGCAGTGATAACTCAGGGGGAGACAACTGAGACCTACCGATCAGACACTCTCATACAGGTAGGGGGCGTGACAGTCCAGTAAGGGGCGTGACAGTCCAGTAGGGGTCATAAGAGTCCAGTAGGGGGCGTGACAGTACAGTAGGGGTCATGACAGTCCAGTAAGGGGCGTGTCAGTCTAGTAGGGGTCTTGACAGTCTAGTAGGGGACGTGACAGTCCAGTAGTGGTCATGGCAGTCCATTAGGGGTCATGACAGTCCATTAGGTGTCATGACAGTCCAGTAGGGTTGTGATAGTCCAGTAGATGTCATGACAGTCCAGTAGGGGTCATGACAGCTCAATAGAGGTCATGACAGTCTAGTAGGGGTCATGACAGTCCAGTAGGGGTCATGACAGTCCAGTAGGGGACATGGCACTCCAGTAGGGGGCATGGCAGTCCAGTAGGGGTGGTGACAGTCCAGTAGGGGTGGTGACAGTCCAGTAGGGGTCATGACAGTCCAGTAGGGGTGGTGACAGTCCAGTAGGGGTCATGACAGTCCAGTAGGGGTGGTGACAGTCCACAGTTTGCATCAACAAATCAGGTTTCAGGGCTTTCAGGAAGATTAGAAACAGGCAGTACAAAGATAGGGGTATTGCAATTTTAATTAACGTCTTACCGAATTTCTCTCCATCAAAAATTGTGGCTTATGCAATCATGATTTCATCTTGGTAAAAATACTAGACACTGGCAATTTTTGAAAGGCCTGTGTTTAGAACATAGAATACCTGTGCTAACCTGTGGTATAAGTGGATATGTATTCAGACCTAAAAGAAATGTTTTTGTACTTGTAGGTGTTTGCTGAGTTTTGGTTGAACCAGAATCCCATCAGCATCGACCGACAATCATTCTCTCATACAGCCTCGGTAAGCTTTTGACTACAGTTCATTATTTTCTTCCTTTCAGTGCATTTGACAGTTATCACATGAAAATTTCTTAGGATTTTTTAAAGCTAGTACTGTGTGCAAAAACAATCAAATAATTTCTTTTTTAAATTTTGAATTATTAAGTCTGTATTACATGTAATTAAATATAAGTATTTTATCTGACAAGCCACCGTATGACCTGAGATTACAAAGAGGACTGTACCAATACTGGTTTGTGAGTACTTTGGTACACTTCGCTGTAGTCCTGTTATCCTGTAAACCAGCTTGGCTTGTACATTTATACACTTTTAAGTTTTGTTTAAAACAGAATTTTTGAAAGAAAGATATGTGGTTTTAGCTTAGGGAAAACATATGTTGAATTGTTCTAATGGTGTATGATATTGGATGGACAATATTCATGTATACATATCTGTATACAAATGTACCATTTAGATGCTATGCATGCAATAGTTGTTGAGAAAATTTTGCATGTTTTCTATTTTCTTGAAAGGAAGTACAGTAATGCTTTTTATACTAAAAACTGCATTTAAAAATATCAAAACATACAAGCAGCGTTGAACTTCATAGATTACCTTGAGCATGGAAATCCAAATGTTATTGTGTTTGGGTCTGAAATTGGCATGCATACATTGTTACAAGAGTTTATAGCTTTCATCGTATAAATCACCTGAAAAAGAGAGTAAGCGTTACTACTACATTACATAACATGAATGAAAGTGTTTTTTTTTTTACAGTTCAGTTTTAATAGATGAAGTACATGGCATTGCATACATTTTTTTTTAAGAATCTCATTAAGGATACACCAAAGGCTTTTTTCAAGATTTTTGTCAATTTTGAGATTTTTGGCTAAAAAAACAATGCTAATCACTGTTTTATAATGCATGAAAAATTCTTGCTGGTTATTGAATGGTTTTCTAATTATTTAACAATAATCAAACATAAACACTAACACATGTGAATGTGCCGTTATTGAAGCTTCTGCTTCTGAAAGGAGCAATAAATCACTGTGACCACTTGGGGAATTCTTCACTAGCCACACAGAGGCTATCAGTAATTAAACTACAGGGACTCTAGATTTAGGGAAGGAGATCTAACAGGTCACTAATGACCATGAAATAGGAGGTGGAGCTTAGCTCTTGCCATTTTGCCGGGAAATCTTTCTGATTCAGAATTGAACCTATTTTACTTCATTAAAAGCACCTAAATAAAGAATAGAACCTCCCATTCTTGTGAATATGCATAGGAATTATGGATAAGTGACAGGTATCCAAAGCTGAATCTCCAAGGTGTCATATATTTCTAGCTTTGGCAGACTCTGTTGTGTAATGGGTTTTTGCCCTCTACTGTAAAGTAAGATCAGACAGTTGGTGGTATTATTTCAAAGGATTCAGTTCCCTTGTTTATTGACCAATTTCTCTGAAAACTGGCCAGAATGCGTCTCAAATGTGTGTTCACAAAACCGTATCTCAGATTTTTGATATCTTGCTCAGTTCTCGAATTATTGGGGGAAATGTAGAATTGGGCTAATAAATTGGTAACATTGAAAGACAAATGGATGTAACTTTTGAATAAGAAGATTTATCAAAAATCTGAGATACGGTTTTAAAGTTCAATCTTTAATCTACATTGAGGCAAAATTTTGACTTTGAGAGGTGGAATACAAAAAAGTTGATTTATAAAATATAAATGCACAAATATTAATAACTTTTAAATAAGATAAAAATGAAAATTTAAATTAAGATCATTAAATAGTAAATTTAACAAGCTTTCAAATGATATATACTTTTAATATGTTATCTTTATTAATGAAAGAATTACAAGCAAATTAAATTTTGCCCTTTGGAAACCTTTGGTGTATCCTTAATGTGTATGATAATTTTCAGGAGAATTTCATGCCCAGCACGAACCATGTACGCCTGGTGAGAATGCTGGTGAAACACGTCCATAACTTTGTCAACACTGCTAAACCTGAGGTGGTCTCCTCGCCCTATCAAAGTCACATCACGTCAACACTAGACGAGTTCAAAAAGTCAGTACAGGCTACAACAATAATTACTGTTTTCTGTTTTTAAAATACGTATTCTTAATTTCTCTTCTGTAGTTAAGTTTGAAAAAAAGTCTATATAAAGACAAAAAAAAAAATCCAATGAATTCAGCAGCATGTAATTCTTGGTTTCTAATCTTTAAATCTTAAGAAAAAAATATCCTTCATTACAGTTACTAAGATAAAAGATACACATTTCCTCTAGACTAATATCCTGTAGAAGTACTTTTTTCCACGTGGTTTTAATTTACGCGGTCACAAATTTTCTGCAAAAATTTGTCCAAGCGTACTTTATATAACTGTAAGGCATTTAGTGACAGTCTAAGAAATCCGCGTAATTTTCTACCCGGGAATTAAACAGAAATTGAGATTCCGCGGAATTATGACCCCGTGGAAAAAAGTACGTCTACAGTATATCTGATACATATAGGTTTTCATTAATCAAGATTTTTACACAGGTCCCTGATACCATACATCATACAGAAGAAGCTCTATACATTCCTACGACATGGCTTTGATAGATGGCCGCTGGACTGTTCCTTCAGACTTGTAAGTTGAAGATTGTTTAAATCAATTAAGGACTCAAAATTATAAATATTTTTCTTCTCATTTGCTATCATGGAAGAGAGTTATTTATTAATATTTCCATTGTTATTTGTTTTCTCTGTGATAACTCTTTAAAAGTTAGTAGAGTTGATTTCTTGATCATTCTACTGGTATGTGTTGTAAATTTCACAATGAAGTAGGTTAGGAGCTAAGGAGGCCTAATATGCATGTAAATCTTGTGCGGCTGTCTTTGTGTTTGACATCAGTGAGAGAGGACTATTGAAATTGACATAGGAGGCGTCGTGTAATTTAAATTGATTTAGTCTGTATTTTTAAAACAGACCTTTTGGAATTGTTAGATTGAAATGTAAATTCTGTGCCTCAAAAATTTTATTTTGGATGGGAAGTGTTCCTATTATTGATGTCTCGACTTTACATTTAAAATTTGTTTCTTGTAGCTTTTGGAGACGTGGTTGACCTACATTCAGCCCTGGCGGTACATTTACAGTAAGTCCCAGACAGGACGGAGGGACAGTGATGTTGGAGACAATAAAACAGTGGAGGAAAAATGGTCAGTATAACAAAACACTCAATCAGTAGAAATCAATAAAACAGTGCAGGAAAAGTGGTCAGTTTATCAAAACACTCTATTGAAATGCCAGGAAAGGAAGAAAATCATTCAGATTTTCCTTAAAGGGAAATATTGAAAATTTTTGAAAAAAAAACATTTTTAAGAATCATAGAAGTACATGTATGCTTACCAGTAAGTGACTGAAGTAATAGTGCAATATTATAGTAATCCTTAAAATACTTATCTACTCTGTACATGATTGTAGGTTTCCCTTTGTGGAGGATAATCTGTTGTTTTATACAGTTCTATATCAGGAGTTTACACAGAGGGTGTTCAGGATGGATCTTACTACACAGTTCAATGCCTGCATGCTCTACAGAGCAAACAAGGTACTTGTATAAATTAAAAAATTCTACATATAAGGCAGGTATTTAAAATGCATTGAAGAAATTTGTTTTTAATATCATTATTTTTCTTGTCATTTGTAGGGCTTAATTCAAAATATCAACTTTTATTACACTTAATCACTCTTCAACTCTTGCAGTGCATTAAAGAGGTAGTCATTTTACTTGGGTAATCAGTTACTTGCATTCAGTTTTATTTGCATTAATCTAAATGTACATGTATGCAGCTAATTTCAAAGTTCAGTGTCATACATTGAAATGATGGAGATATTTTTAATAGTTTTAACCTCATTTTGACCACTTTGTGTTAACCTGTCAGACAGTTTATGAGATAAACATTTACGATATGTTTGAAATTCGTTAATTCCTTGAAGAATGTTCTGATATGTGGAAAATTTGTTCATACTACAGTTTTTGGATTTCTGAAATTTTCTTTTGATATAAAATATTACATGTTTGAATGCACATACAGTGAATCGGATATAGAAGAAATGAAATTTATTTACAGTTTTATCATGTTGATAAAAATTTCCAGATATGTTAACTTTATTTATAACATTAAAATGATTGATCCTTTATGTTCACATCCTATTTTGTAACTTACATTGAAATTTACATGTACATGTATTTACAAGAAATTGTTATTTTACAGGTATATAGTCTGCCAAACTTATCAAACATGGTATTTAGAGGTATAAACTTTTAGATTCAATTTTACATTGGATGTTTTTGATTTCAGACTTTAAGGAAAAGGGAAAAAAATATGAAAATATTGTGTTAAATTTTTATTTTAAAAGGTACATTGAAATATTGTCATAAAGTTTCTTCAAATCTTGCAATTAAAAGTTGAATTGTGTATGGTTCTGTTTAGAAGGAGCTTGTTATTGTAAAAATTTGTAATTATAACACTCTGATAATAGTAGGAACATATAATCTGATGTCTCAGGTGAATTCAAATTTAAAGCAGATACCCTTCATAATGACCCCTTATTTTGATGTTTAGCTGAGAGGGAGATGTGTAGTGCTATAAGGCTGGGTCGTCCTGGGAGTCATGACTTGGGTGGGAGCTACATCTCCCCCGAGACCAGCGTGTCCCTCCACTCCCAGATCACAGAGCTGGAGAAACCCGGCTTCCAGTACTGCAGAATGTACAGCGAAGAAATGATACATATGGTCAGTGGTATATTTTACTTATACAGAAAAAAAATGATGTGGAAAGATACAAAGAATATAGTTTATGATTGGCTATCTAAGCTCTGTGTTATCTTAAAAATATATCAAATCTTTCTTTTAGGAAACATTATGTTAAAATACATGTAAATCTGGATTTGTTGAAAGGTTGTTTTTGTTTTAAATAGTTCTAAGGGATCTAATAAATCTGTGTGTCTTCCTTCAGCCTTTCTCCAACCACAAATCTATATAACAAAGTGAAGTCTCAAATTGGCTATAAGAGACAAATGCTAGGATATCATATCACATGAATTATCATATGAATTAACTTGTCCTTTGACTTTGTGCCTCCAAAGTCTCTATATGTTTTCTTTTAAATGTTCTGTACCATTATTATACAAATATGAATTAGGGAATAACTATCTTCTAATTTGGTATTTGGGACCGTTAATGCTGAGTTTTACCGGCAACGCGTAAGCGGAGCCGGTAAAATGGATGTTTGCGCTGTTAAATAAGCATTAACAGTCGCAAATACCAAAGTAGAAGGTTAGTTATTCCCATTCTAATGCAATCCAGGCATTTTGTTTGTTGTTTACGTCTTATTTTGTTGATTTTCGTGACATAACATAGGTCATGGAGCATTGTGTTTTTGTGTCGCTCTGTTATGACGTCGCAATGAAAAGCTTTCACGCTCGTTAATGCTCGTTTAACTGCTTCAAACATCAATGTATTAGCCAATCAAAATGGGTTTTACAAAACTATTGCATTAGAATTCTTTACATGCTGATGAAAGGTTGTTCAATATAAAACTGTGTTGATCATTAGATGGACTGAAAGGTAAATTGAGAGAAGTTGACATTATAAAATTCCTTTCAGATGAAAGCTATTCTAGGACACATAGAAGTTGCCAAACAAACCCTTATAGCTTATGAAGAGTCTGTCAAGAAAACCAGAAAATCGGGACTGGCAGCCATATTGGATGTTTCATCTTGGTTTCAGGATGACCAGAGCATGGGGGATATGTCCTCGTCAGAGGTTAAAAAAGTGCAGTCGTACCTGGACACAGCAGCCTCTAACATCTGCTATATATTTGAGGTAGGGAGGATTTTTTACTCATGGATTATTGCTTACAAAGAATGATAAAAAATTGGATACTGTTAGTTTTACTCTTCATATATATTATATACTGCACTAAATAATTTCTTTTGAAAATTTCTCATCCTTTTCACCCTAGATGCAGGAGTCCTTACTGACATTTAATTTTGTTTTATTAAAGCATTTTGGTTATTTGTAGATTGAAACTCATCCTTATGCTTCAAAACAAATGTCTTCACCGAATCAATTTGAGCAGTCCTCCTTTTTGGAGAGTTCTTTATTGTCAAATACAATACCAGACTGTGAAGAAACAGAGGAAGGATATACACTGACACCACATGGGAGATACCAGGTCTGATTTACTCCTCATCAAATGATGTAACGTAATATACATTGATGATAATGTGATACTATTTTATTGATCATTAAAACTGAAATGATTTTAGTTATTTTATTGAATATTATAAATGTCCTTCATCTCAAGATTTGAATAAGATATGAGTCTCAAGCAAAACTATTGTGTCTTAAAACTTTTAAAGGAATAAAAACATATGGTATTAAAGAGTATTTTGAATATTTAAGAATTTGCTTAACTTCACAAAACCTTTTTGTTTAGTTGAAGAACAAGATGAGGAAGTTTGATGTTGTATATCAAGGTGACCCAGATTTACAGCCAATCAGAAGTTTTGAAAATGCCACATTAGTTCGTCTGTTTCATCAATTCTGTAACTTCATTAATACTCAGGTAGGTTGTTTCACCTGAGTCACACAGGTGGTTATTTTTATAAGAGTTTCCATCTGTCATTGTGCATTATTAGCAGTGTAGACGCTTATAGGGGTAATACGGAAATATGTGGGGTCCTTGAAAAAATGCATATTGGGCAAGGCGTAAGCTGAGCCTAATATGCATTTTTTCAAGGATCTCATGTATTTCCGAATTACCTCTCTAAGTGTCTATGTAACGAATTTATTGTTTCAAAGATTTTTTTAATAAAATTCATTTTCTCTGAGTTCAGAAGGTCATTCTGAAACAATTGTTTAAATTGTGAGGTCCTTTGATGTTTATATGATGTTGGTTATTAGGCTCATGGATAACTTGAATGAAAACAATATATTGAATATGATCTGGACAGTATGGCATATGGAGGGTCATATTGATTTTATACTGATGTGTGGTGAGTAGGTCATGATGAGGGGACATATTAATAATATAATGTCGGTAGGCAGCATAATATGGTTTAGTACAGTATTCTTCTCAACAAATGAAAATTCAAAATTTTTATCAGAGGCAGGATAATTTTTTTTTGTCATCAAATTCAGTAGACTGTACATGATGTAAACCTTGATTACGTAATTCCAAGCTTCTTTTCTGTCACTACTGATCAGTCTTTGCCACTCATGGTTTATTGTGTGTCTGGCTATAGGGCTATAAGGTATTTTTATGGTCACTAGTTTATGGGAACTGAAAACGGGGGCCAGTATCTCCAAAATTAGCATGCTCTTCAAGATTCTCTTTTTAATGTATGTTCAAATTCTCTTTACCTTTGAAATATCTCAGACATAAATGCAGTGTTGCATTTACAAAATATCTGAATATCTCAAGAATACTTTTCTATGGCATTTTTTGTTTTTGTCCAATCCACAAAATTCTGAAAAATTTGGACAATTGCAGAAAATATCAGAAAAACAGTATTTATACAGAATTCCTGAAAAAAATCCACTTTTTCAATTTCTATTTTTTTGGGGGGAATACATGTATTCATAAAAAATATTAACATCATTCCTTGCACTTTGTTGGGGATGGGGTGTCAAAAGTATCAATCTATTTAGTTATTGAGTATGCAAGGGGTTGTGCAATTTATAATCTAGCATTTTGCTAATTCTGTGGTATTTTACAGTACGGCCAGGATATTCAGAACCTGTGTGACAGGAATGACCTTATAGGACGGATGGCACAAGTGTATTTTGCTCCACCTCTTCCATTGGACAGTAAATTAAACTCTCCGATATCCAGCAGACAGAAACAAGCTTTACAGAGACCCCGACTCAGCCTCCGACTGCTGGCCAGCTACCGGACCCTGGTGTACCTCGGACTTTTCTACCTGATCCTCACTCTGTGGTGGGGGGTTGGCCCAGTGGGATTCTGTTTCTGTGTGATGGGATTAGTGTTATTGTATGGATTTTTCTCGGCCATGATTCACAGGTCCAAAGTTAAAATGAGTTAAAGGGGGAAATATTTATTGTAATGTAACATGAATAAATTACTGTAAACCAACTTTTCTTCGCGTGCAAGAAATTTTGGCGAAGTCCACGACAGCCTCGTCATCGCGAATATTTCTCGCCGCAAACCAGTATTTAAAGTCTCTCTGTCTATATACAACAGACCCAAAAGAAAGGCCTGATCGCAAAAATTAATCGTTGCTAACTAGTTTACCCCTGGTAAATCGTGAAATAAAGTTGTGGCGAATAAAAGTTGGTTTACAGTATTTATTTCTAGTATTGTGATACATGCAAGCTTCGAGGGAAATATACACAAATTGAAATGAACTACATGTATGTGGAAAAAAAATTAACTTTGAATTTCACTGTATTGAATGAAATAAAATTCATTGATAATTTGCTTAAATAGATGTATTTGATTTTGATTTAATTTTTTAAAAGATCATATTTTGCCTGTATTTGCAAAATGAATACAGCCGCACTAAGAATTAGTAATGCATAATTTTTATGCCCCGCCATGAATATGGCCGGGGCATATAGTGTTTGCCATGTCTGTCTTCCGTCCTTCCATCCTTCTGTCCTTCCCTCACACTTTGCGTTTAGCTCTGTTCAAAGCTAAGTTTCAAAGAAACTATCCAAAATATTTTCATCAAACTTCATATGCTGATAAATATTGATGAGAGCTATGCAACTGCATCAACATTTTTTGACCTTGACTTTTCCTTTGACCTTGACCTCACTTTTCTTAAATTAAGGTTTAGCTCAGTTTTAAACATACCATTCAAGATGGTGTTATTAAACTTCACATGTTGATACAAACTTGCATGGATGATGCATCTAGGGATGGAAACTACCAGACTTGCTTTGGATGCTGGATCTGACTTACATTTTCCAGATGAGTGACAAGGTTAAAGTTTTTGGAGCAGGTCCATTTTCAAGGAACTATAAGCCCTATCCAAACTGAACTTGCACGGACGATGCATCTAGGGATGGACACTACCAGACTTGCTTCGGATGCTGGATCTGACCTATATTTTCATTCCCAAGTTACTATAAGTCCTACCTGAACCAAACTTGCACAGATGATGCATCTAGGGATGGACACTACCAGACTTGCTTTGGATGCTGGATCTGACCTATATTTTCATTCCCAAGTAACTATAA
Source organism: Saccostrea cuccullata (assembly GCF_032062105.1). Taxonomy (NCBI): domain Eukaryota; kingdom Metazoa; phylum Mollusca; class Bivalvia; order Ostreida; family Ostreidae; genus Saccostrea; species Saccostrea cuccullata. The sequence goes on from NW_026936444.1 coordinate 14,646, forward strand.
GCCCTACCTGAACCAAACTAGCATGGATGATGCATCTAGGGATGGACACTACCAGACTTGCTTTGGATGCTGGATCTGACCTATATTTTCATTTCCAAGTAACTACAAGCCCTACCTGAACCAAACTTGCATGGATGATGCACGTAGGAATGGTAATTACCAGACTTGCTTTGGATGCTGGATCTGACCTATATTTTCATTCCCAAGTAACTATAAGCCCTACCTGAACCAAACTAGCATGGATGATGCATCTAGGGATGGACACTACCAGACTTGCTTCAGATGCTGGATCTGACCTACATTTTGAATCCCTAGTAACTACAAGCCCTACCTGAACCAAACTTGCATGGATGATGCATCTAGGGATGGACACTACCAGATCTGCTTTGGATGCTGGATCTGACCTATATTTTCATTCCCAAGTAACTATAAGCCCTACCTGAACCAAACTTGCATGGATGATGCATCTAGGGATGGACACTACCAGACCTGCTTTGGATGCTGGATCTGACCTATATTTTCATTCCCAAGTAACTATAAGCCCTACCTGAACCAAACTGGCATGGATGATGCATCTAGAGATGGACACTACCAGACTTGCTTAAGATGCTGGAGCTGACCTATATTTTTATTCCCAAGTAACTATAAGCCCTACCTGAACCAAACTTGCATGGATGATGCATCTAGTAATGGACACTACCAGACTTGCTTAAGATGCTGGATCTGACCTATATTTTCCTTCCCAAGTAACTATAAGCCCTACCTATATTTTTATTCCCAAGTAACTATAAGCCCTACCTGAACCAGACGTGCATGGATGATGCATCTAGGGATGGACACTACCAGACTTACTTCGGATGCTGGATCTGACCTATATTTTCATTCCCAAGTGACTATAAGCCCTACCTGAACCAAACGTGCATGGATGATGCATCTAGGAATGGACACTACCAGACCTGCTTCGGATGCTGGATCTGATCTTTATTTTCATTCCCAAATAACTATAAGCTGTACCTGAACCAAACTTGCATGGATGATGCATCTAGGGATAGACACTACCAGACCTGCTTTGGATGCTGGATCTGACCTATATTTTCATTCCCAAGTAACTATAAGCCCTACCTGAACCAAACATGCATGGATGATGCATCTAGGGATGGACACTACCAGACTTGCTTCGGATGCTGGATCTGACCTATATTTTCATTCCCAAGGAACTATAAGCACATATGCTAATACATACTAATGTAAGCAATTCAGCTGCATCACTCACTATTCAAGACATTCTGATGAAATTTTTTATATACACATACAAATTTTCATGTTGCTTTACTAATAAATCCTCGGCAGTGCATTCATGTCCTATGGACATATTTCTAGTTAATTAAACATTTAAAATAGTTTTTTTTTTATTCTTGAGTTTATATGAATGGATTTCTACAATTTGCAATTACCGGGGGTATTTATTTTTGAACGGTTAAGATATTAAGGATGTACATGAATAATGTATTCAAATGTTAAATATTACGGGTTCTTACTTTGAGAATAATGAATGAAAAGGAAGCTATAAAATAATGAAATTAATTTATAATGAAATTTATTAAAGTAGAATGGAAGTATAGTGGGGGCACAATAGAGGACAAAGTTTTGTATACTGTACGAGGACAAACTTTATGGGGATAAAATTTCATTAATTTGTCATTTCATTAATTTGTCAACTAAGTTTCATAGGCATTTAATTTGTTGTTTTGAAAGTAAGCCTTTTCAGTATATGTATAGTCATATAAAGGTTTCATGATGGATTTAATTGATAATTTTAACAACAAAATGAATGAAATTAAATCCACTACAAATATTTGTGCTTTTACAGTATTTATAAAAAAATATCAAGCAAGGCAACTTTAACCTCAGTCTTTGAATGGCTGGTACTACTGTATGGAAGGGAATTACTGCCAAAAGTCTATGTATCTTGCTTTTATTCTTATTCTGACTACTTCTTTATGCTTTGTTATTATTGTAATTATATGTCACTTTATTGTTTTCATATTCGTCTTTATTACAATATTTCACTTTGACTTTTATTCTTCTTCATTTTGCCCTTACTTCTATGTTGCTTTATTCTTGTAAATTCATTTTACTTTCTTTAAAATTGATACAGTTTCTTAAATGATTGTCTCTGTTACGAACGTGAACTCAATCACACAAAGAATGAAGCATATTCAATGAAGACGAATACAATTTGTCAAAATTTAGTGCCGCATTATAACGCTAGGTGGCAGGGTGTTCGCTACGAGTGTTGGTAAAACTAGGTAAACAAACCCGGGCCGGGGTTATTCGAGATTTTTCAATTTTCTGCCTAATACTTTATCAATCGAACTTCTGAAGGCCGAATCCGATCAACTGATCCAATGATGGAAACTCCATATTTATTTTCTTTGGGCACACAGGAATAGCGGCCTCTTTTTTCAGACATAACTTTATATAATTTACTGAATATGTTCATTGAAGGGCCGACCCACTTTTTAGCTCACCTGAGCCAAAGGCTCAAGTGAGCTTTTCTGATCAAAATTTGTCCGTTGTCTGTCGTTGTCGTCGTCGTTGTTGTCGTCGTTGGCGTTGTCGTTGTTGTAAACTTTTCACATTTTCATCTTCTTCTCAAGAACCACTGGGCCAATTTCAACCAAACTTGCTACAAAGTATCCTTGGGTAAAGGGGATTCAAGTTTGTTCAAATGAAGGGCCAAGCCCTTTTCCAAGGGGAGATAATTATGAATTAGAGAAAAATTAATGACATTTTTAAAAAATCTTCTTCTCAAGAACCACTGATCCCGGAAAGATGAAACTCATGTGGAATCATCCTCAGTAGTGTAGATTCAAGTTTGTTCAAATCATGACCCCCGGGGGTAGGGTGGGGCCAAAATGGCCGATAAAATTTTTACATTGGAATATATAGGAAAAATCTTTAAAAATCTTCTCAAGAACCACTGGGCCAGGAAAGTTTAAACTCATATGGAATCATCCTCAGGGTAGTGTAGATTCAAGTTTGTTCAAATCATGACCCCTGGGGGTAGGGTGGGGCCAAAATGGCCGATCAAATTTTACATAGGAATATATAGGAAAAATCTTTAAAAATCTTCTTCTCAAGAATCACTGGGCCAGGAAAGATGAAACTTATGTGGAAACAACCTCAGGTAGTGTTTATTCAATTTTGTTCAAATCATGACCCCCTGGGGGTAGAGTGGGGCCAAATGGCCGATAAAAGTTTTAAATTGGAATATCTATGGAAACCTTTAAAAATCTTCTTTTCAAGTACTCTAAAGCCATGCTTAGTGATATTTATAGGGAATCATCGTCAGGTAGTGTAGATTCAAGTTTGTTCAAATCATGAACCCCTGGAGGGTTAAAATTCAAGACCCCCCCCCCCCCCGCCTCAGTAAACTTTTAGTTCTGATCTGATGTGTGCTTTTTCCTAGCCTATTGCTCAGGTGAGCGATGTGGCCCCTGGGCCTCTTGTTGTAAGGGTAAGGGTCAAATAAGGTTAATGTAGTATAGTAGGGAAAAATTTAAATTTGATACTATAGAAGAAGTTGAATCTAACCCAAAACCCACCCCCGCCCCGAAATCGGATTTCAATGGCGTCGGACAAAGTGAAAGTTGGGGCCGGGGGGGGGGGGGCAAAGTGTAAGAAATATTTTTTAGACCTTCAAAAAAAAACTTGACAAGCCAAAAAAAAGAAAAAAAAGAAATGTCCACTGTCCAAACACAAAAATCCTATTTCGTGGAGGGGGGGGGGGTTGAACTTCAGTGCCAATTTTTTTTTTCAAAACACCACCACTTTCCCCATTTTAAACCTATACTGCATCGTGTCCATGGAAAGGGGGGGGCTAAACCTACCCAGCAATGTTCAATGTCTATACTAAGTCTATCTTTGGAAAGAAAAGTGGGGGCTAATCCCCCCCCTCCCCGGTTCCGACGCCTATGTATTTATTTTCAAGTTTGGACAATTTTTTTTTTTTTTTTTTGCTTGTCAAGTTTTCAGCCAGGTAGCTTGAATTTTCAAAAACGAAGCTACGTCACTATTCTCTCGCCTGAAAAATATAACTCTACTAAAGTTATTTGTTGGATAATTGAATTCCAGTTTAATTGACATAAAAATGTTAGATATTTTGATACTACTAGTAGTTACCCCTTATAAATTGAGTTGTTTTTCAGAACCTTCCACTGAACTGAACTTTATTTCACGACAAATATAGTAACTGCTCATGCGTGTGATTCTAGGGACGGGGCTTTGCAAAGGAGTGAGGAGCGTTATGGGTAGGCGAAGTCGGAACCAGGCTACACCCCAGGCATACTAGAAACTCCCCGGTCTTCTTTTCTGCTATTATATTTTATATTGAAATAGTACTTTTCAATAAAGAAAAGAAATATCTTTAGTACGCACCGTATTTTACATCAGCCAGGAGAGCTAAAAAAAATCTTAAAACTTGAAAATTCTATTTGGTGGTGGTGAAGGGGAGGGGGGGGATTTCGTGAACTTTTTTCAGTACCAAATATTGCTCACTAAGTTCATGACTTTTAAAATATAAATTGACTATTAGTGCTGCAACAAAAAGTGTCAGGGATGGGGGCAACAAGCCTTTCGCTGAACTTAACCAGTAGTAAAAAGTCTTTTACGTTTAGGAAAATGTTTCGTGGCCACCCTCCCCTCTACCGGTGCAGGCGCGTATCCAGAATTTTTTTCTAGGGGGGGGGTCCACCCCTGTAAAAAAAAAAAACCCCAGTCCCAGAAATTTCTTGACAAGCAAAAAAAAAAAAACAAAAAACAAAAAACAAAAAAACCTAAACTCGCCCAAACGTGAAAATCCTATTTCGTTGGGGGTGGGGTAGGGGTGGCGGGTTGTAGTCTATGACTTCTATTGCCTCAAATCCTTCACTTTTCATTCCCATTTCACACATATTCATGTTTACCGGGGGTTCCAAGGTAATTTTTTTCTTGCTTTAGTATATACATTTCTTAACCTTGTAAATTCCAGGCGGGGGGGGGGGGGGGGGTCCTGACCCCCGACCCCCCTCTAGATCAGCGCATGTAGTCTAGGTCACCTACACGTTAGTTGCATCGATGCATGGTTTGAGTGGGGGGTCAAACGACTTGCGTGACCTAGGCTACCGCGCATGCGGTGAAACTTACCCCATAGGAGGTCGTACAGACGGAAGTCAGTACATATATTGAGACTTGGGGGTGTGATTGTACACAGGGATCACTCTGGATTTTAATGTTGATGGGCCAATGGCCCATCACCATTAAAATCCATGGGTCATCCGCCAGGGGTATGGGGGCCGAGTTAGGCTCCCATTGGCGTCCAGGGGGGCGAAGCCCCCCAGGAAAAAATTGATATTTCATGCTATTTTGTGATGAATTTCAAGTAAATTTGATGGGTCTTTGAGGGTTTTTAAATGCCATTTCTGACACAATCAATTTCAGTTTTTTAAAATAATATTATAAATATAAAAGAAAGTTTTTTTCTTTAAATTTCATCTCAGTACTGAAAAATGTCAAATTGGAGAATTGTTTTAGACTTGAGTTCATACAATAGAGTATTAAAAAAATTGATAAACAGAATACCTAAGTTAATTCCTCGCCCCTTTGATTTTATTGATTTAGTTCTCGAAAGTTGTTGAAGAGCTAAACTATAAAGGATGCAAACTTACATGCACATTTCTCTACTGAATAGACGTGGGGCAGTTGCAGATAAATTTGGTTCAAATGGTAGGGACTGGTTTTGTATGCAAAGAACTCGGATCAAAAAACTTAAATGAGAAACTTTTAATTTGTTTGGAAAACATTTTAGTCCCATCTGATCAAATTCCAACCACGGGTGCAAAGTTAGCCACTTGGACTGGAAATGACGAACATCGTTGCCGTTGACATCAGGAGTCAACGTCTTGGACTGTTCTTCTTAATCAGAGACCTCTGCCGAGTCTGGGAATGAAAAAGTTTCCGTCGTTTTATTTGTAAAACAAACGAAAGCTTTCGTTGTTTTGGGTCATTTGGCCCAATACCAATCTTCGCTTTGGAGGCATTTCGGGCAAGTGTCTGGATACGCGATGAGTAACTTGTCCTTTTTTTTTTTACGAAATAAATAATCAAAGTTTTAAGAAATATTAGAACATATTACATAGTGGAGTATTACTTTCAAGTGTTCATTATTTAAATCATTACATATAATTTCAATAAACATAATTGACTCAGTATTCAGTAAAAAAAAAAATTCTAGTAGCGTACGTAATCTAAACGAAGGAAATATTCCAAGTACGATTCCGACATACGCGGCTACAAAGAGTCTGATTGAACGAGTAACAGTATGCTCAGATACGTCATGAATACAATCGGTCAGCTTAAAAACGGTCCTAAAATGCACCAATATAAGAGTTTCGACCACAATTTTGCATCTTATAGCGCCATATCTGTAAGACATGCGCCAGACTGACCCCTTTCTAATTTTTTAGTGCGCCATTTACAAATATTGAGCGCCAATGGCGCAAAGGCGCAGCCCAAAGTGATCCCTGTTGTACATTGTATAACGTCCCTTTATCTCTAATTGGAGAATTTTTAACTCACATGGAGAAGCCACCTCTTGCCGGAGGAGAGCTGCAAATTTGTCCTATACCCAGCACTTATAGCCATTGAGCAGTGAGGGATCTTTTTTCGGGCCAGCACCTACTCACTGTCGTGATCCCGTGCCGGATTGGACAAAACAAGATGGCGGCGGGAACAAATCGAAAAAGGTAGGTACCTGAGATTTCGGTAAATATCCCCCATTAACCGTCAGATATGCTTGATTCGAAGATACTGTCGAATTCCTAGTAAAATGCTTATTAGTGTGTTTAATTTCTACTTTTCCTATCGTCTCTTAAACTTGAACATTTAACGACTGAAGACTGCAGAATTTCTCCGATTGAGTTTGAAGCGGCATGGAGTTGTTTTTTTCTTCGATTTTGACAGTTTTATGCATCCAGCAGCAGGAGAGTGGCTAACAAATGATACTTTGGAGTAATTCTGACCCGTTGTTATATGTTTATTTGTTATAACCCATTTCATTACAAAAATATTTCGATTTAAAAATGTTGACACGTGCTGGATTGGAATCGGTTAATTTTAATGGAAATTGTGCCGGATTAGACTGCATTTTTGGTGCCGGATTGGATGATGTTCATGATAGTCATTTATGTAATAACTTTTTTCTCTTTTATTTTTTAAGCTATGGATGCATAGTTCAATGAAATACCAGGAGGAATTTAATAAAGCTTATCTAAGCATCTGCACTCAGGAGTTTTGTAGAGATGACACTTTCCAAGCACATAAGAATTGACCATGGAGCAGCAGAGAGGTATCGATGCATTATCTACGGCAGCTGCTACAGGTGGAAGTACAACCTACGACGGTACATGTACATCAAAAACAGGCATAGAGCAGTTCAGAAAGTCCGAGGAACAGACACTGACCAAAATATTTTTAGGATCTTAGATAGGTATATCTGTGATTATTTCAAATTCAAAACAATTGTACTGATTTCTCTCATTCATATGGTTTCAAAGGTTTTTTTTATATTAATTTTCTTTCACGCATTTTACTTTTTTTTGTTTGTTATCTTTAGACACAAAAAATGTTCATGACTGTTATTTTATTAAATTTCAACAAAAAATGTCCGAAATTTTCTTCGTCTTTTTTGAATATCTCTTCCCCGTAGTAGATAAAGGAATGCCTTTGTCTCCATTGACACTTTTTTCTAGCAAGTTACTATTTTACTAAAATTTATTGTAAACAAATTTACGGTAAGTTCATTTAACTTGCCGTATAACAGAAGAAACATTTTGATTTTGTCTTCTGAAATACATTCAAATCTGAAATTCTAGTATTCTACTCGATCATATTCATGGTTTTGTACAGTACATCCACGAAGCATCGTTTTTGAAGGGGGGGGGGGGGCAGCCAAAGAAATTTCAATTTCAAAGCCAACTTCTTTTAGTAACAATTTTTTTATACTACATTTACCTTATATCATAAAAAGTTGGGGGCCATCTAGCCCTTCAATGAACATTTACTATAGCATAAGTAATGTTGTTTCAGACTTATTAATTTCAACTTAAAATTAATTCATCAAAAATTAAATTAATTGCATTACTTAAAATGTAATATATTACACAATAACAACGAAACATTTGAAGTTAAATTACATCGATATCGGGATCAAGCGTTAAACTGTAATCTGAAATCAAAAATTAAAATAGGCCTAACTTCGAAAATAAAGAACACATACACATTTTATTTAAATGATATGTTTATTATGTTAAACTAATTTAGAAAAACATACAGAAAGCAGTTTATTTGCATTAAAATTTGAATTATAAAATTTTACTAGCGTACCCTAAAGCACTCTTTTGTACTAGCGTACGTAGGTACTCTGTTAAGTAGGATCGAATTTCGCCAATGGCAAACTCTCGGGTCTTTCCTACTAGCAGTCTAAAAATAACCTCGAATGTACATGTACTACATAGACGCCATGACAACCCCCCTTTTCACAAACTTTGAAATAAATGTTGGAAGACCTCTTATCTGTGGAGTATGAAGTTTAACTTTATTGACTGCAATGATATTACCTAAAATATACAAGAGAAGGGACTTCTAAACCCTTCAATCCTATATTCAAATAAACAGGAAATGTATAAATTTTTAACACCCGTTGATGATGATACATTCGAGGCTGTTTTTCTGACCTCTGACGGAAAGGCCCTAATAAGTAACATGATGCAATTTCGATTTTCGCCTCATGTGCATGATGAAATTCTCGTATGCTTAAGGGTTTTGCGTACGATTCCTCTGGCTTACTAACGGTTCCTCCTTTCCTTTTTTCTGGCCCCACGAGCTCTTTGGGGTTTACCAAATCAGTGGTCTCTGTAAAAGAAATATGGGTACAATAAAATTTGACATAAAAAGAAACAGGAAAAAAAAAAAGATTTTTAATCGAGGGGGGGGGGGGGGGTGACCATAACTGATAACAATCTTATTTCGGTAAGATAAGCTATATTATTTAAATTCCTCCTTCTCGTATATTTCATTAAACGATCATTGCATCCATATCTTAAATATTAAAGAGAAAAAAAGTTGTTACATAAAGGACCATAATGAACATCATCCAATCCGGCACCAAAAACGCAGTCTTATCCGGCACAATTTCCATTAGAATTAACCGATTCCAATCCAGCACATGTCAACATTTTTAAACCGAAATATTTTTGTAATAAAATGGGTTATAACAAATAAACATATAACAACGGGTCAGAATTACTCCAAAGTATCATTTGTTAGCCACTCTCCTGCTGCTGGATGCATAAAACTGTCAAAATCGAAGAAAAAAACAACTCCATGCCGCTTCAAACTCAATCGGAGAAATTCTGCAGTCGTCAGTCGTTAAATGTTCAAGTTTAAGAGACGATAGGAAAAGTAGCAATTAAACACTCTAATAAGCATTTTACTAGGAATTCGACAGTATCTTCGGATCAAGCATATCTGACGGTTAACGGGGGATATTTACCGAAATCTCAGGTACCTACCTTTTTCGATTTGTTCCCGCCGCCATCTTGTTTTGTCCAATCCGGCACGGGATCACGACAGTGCTACTGCGATACGGGACCTCGGATAATACGGTCTAGATCTCATCCGAAGGACCGAACTCCACGTCCCATAGTGGGACTATGATTCGAACCCACGACGTATTGATCGACTCCTTACTACTGTGTTTCGTGACTCTAGAGCAGACGCCATAACCACAGTGCCACGCGGGCGACTGCACCCGGGGGGTGGGGTGGGGGGCTGCATCCAAGGGGGGGGGGGGGGGGGAGGAAGTCATTATCCATTTGTACTCGTGAAGATTACCTATGTTTAACTAAATGGTTAAAATGACTTAATTATTAACCACTATCAAAATGATTTCGTTTAAACATTTATTCATATAGGACGGATAACTTTTCTTCAAAAACTGAAAACGTTAGGATATAAACATTGTTTTACGATTTAAAAAAACTATTCGGGTTGGAAGGGGGACGAATTGCTATATACAGCGAGATTTCCCACGGAAGACTAGCTATACTTTGAAACTTCCCCGGGGGAAGTCTCGCTGTATAGTCTTCCGAAGGAAGCATCACTATGTAGTCAGTCTTCCAGGGGAAATATTACCATCTTCCGAGGGAATGGCATTATCGGGTACATACCTGAACTTATAACAAACATCATTTGAAAATTCAAGTTCGATTGATAAAGTATTAAGGCAGAAAATTGAAAAATCTCGAATAACCCCGGCCGGGGTTTGTTTACCTAGTTTTACCAACACTCGTAGCGAACGCCCCTGCCACCTAGCGTTATAATGCGGCACTAAATTTTGACAACTTGTATTCGTCTTCATTGAATATGCTTCATTCTTTGTGTGATTGAATTCACGTTCGTAATGGACTTTTACGAGAAGCACTGACTTCTACAGTTGACGTTTACTTGGACATTTAAACTTGTATCATGTACGGAAGTACAGAATTGATAATGCATAAGAAAACCTTTCTTGTGGTCATGGGTGTGGCGTTAGGGGCACTTACATGTGAAGACCGGGAGCTGAGGGTAGGGTAGATAGAATGTTCTATCGTTAAAATGATATTGTCCTACGGACCCGGTTTAACGATAGAATTCGTTCCGTGTATTCGTAATGTAGCAGAAAGAAACACGGGCGATAACTCGCATAGTGCATTTACTAGGAACAATCTTGAGAGTTCCGAATGTAAACATGGAGGTAATTTGAATCGAGAGAATAACGTTGAGAAAATGAATGGGATTTTCGTATTTATATGGATTGTTTTTTTGGGATAAAAGGCATAAGCAATCTCAAAAAGGTTTGTTATGATTAATTTGCAAGTTATTTTCAGTGCAAATCCGTTTGTATCCTTCAAAATCGTTTCGGTGCGATTCTGCAATTTTTTGCTACATTACGAGTATATAGGCGGTATTCTAACTGTGGTGAGGGCTTGTACCGAGACACAGTTAGATTATTCTAACTAAGGGTAGGGTCGTTGTCGTTTTCTTCAAGGACAACTTATATGTGCATTGAAATAACCGTTATTTCCGTTTAATTAAATGTTGAGCTAAATATTTATATCATAAAAGAGCTACCGTACATAGCCCTAGTGTAAAAGTAAGCGTCAACTGTAAAAGTCAGCGCTCCTCGTAAAAGTCCATTAGAGATAATCATTTAAGAAACTGTATCAATTTAAAAGAAAGTAAAATGAATTTACAAGAATAAAGCAACATAGAAGTAAGGGCAAAATGAAGAAGGATAAAAGTCAAAATGAAATGTAATAAAGACGAATATGAAAACAATAAAGTGACATATAATTACAATAATAACAAAGCATAAAGAAGTAGTCAGAATAAGAATAAAAGCAAGATACATAGACTTTTGGCGGTAATTCCCTTCCATACTACTGAGGGACTAAAATATAGCATGTTTTGGAGTTTCACGTATCCAAACTCTATAATGACAAAATAAACAAATGAAGATGAAAGATTGACCTTAAATGACGATGACAATCAGTCTTTATTTGTTATTGTATAAATATACACAAAAAAACAATATACACCCAACACAATGACAGTTCTATCTTAGTCTAGTTTAGGGATGTGCGATTTTATCGGTATACCGGTATATCGCGATTTTTTGTTGCGCGATATGTATCGTGATACGGAGACCTAAATACCTTTATTTAGGTACATATTATAATTAAAGTCCAGAAATTATTCATTTAGTTGTTCCATCTTTTAAATTACAATTATAGAAAGTCTAAAAATGTTGTAAAAGGTGAAAAGAATGGCATTTTACAATCCAGACATGATTAATTTTATGTACATAAAAAATTCAAAAAATTAAAAAAAATTTTCTAGCATATTTTTAAGAGAAATAATGACTATTTCTTTTAAAATCATTGTAAAAATTGCTTATAAAAATATCATGATATTATCGTGATATTTTTGGAAAAAATCGTGATATATCGCGATACAAAATTTTTGGCGATACCCATCCCTAGTCTAGTTTTTATTTTAAAATGAAAAAAATATGCAGCAGTTATCTAAAATGACACAAAGATGAATAAAAACTATCTTTGACACTTAAATATCATTTTAGCCTAGGTACTAATGTGGTATCAAGCAAAAGAACTACATACGCTAAATCTTGATTCCCGACTACATTTTACACTTATTTAATTCAATATTAATGACAGTTTGGTCATAAAATCTTTATTGAATAAAAAGATCTGTTCAATTATAATTGATTAATAATTTCAATACCAGTGTAAAATAGTTAATTATCCCCTATTCTAGCTCTTTAAAAAAGGGGTGTGGATGATATTTTACGTTGAAACTGGGCTTTACACCATCACCGTATTTTAAAATATTTTTGAATGTGAATAAATGTTCCTTGCCTCTTTTCTTATGGGGGGGGGGGGTGTTTTAAAAATATTTTCCGTTGATTTCTATAGTGAAAAACGCGAGTTTTACCAAAATTATAGGGTTATCTCTCTTTGTTTTCCCAAATATTTAATGTTTTATGGAAATTCATGTAAATATAAATATAAATAATTAAAATCATTCAAATATATTAACTTTTGAAAATTGACTTGGAGGTAGGCCGGAGAACAATACTATCGTTCGTAGTTCTTTGGAGTTATTGATCAGACAAAATGCATGTTAATACATAGTATGGTATGAAGATTTAAATGCATGTACAGCAATATCCATGGAATAATTAATACAAAAACTATGAGAGAATGTCCTTACAAAGTATCTTAAAAGTATTTAATCAAATTAAACAGTGCATAATATCAATTAATATGAACACTGTACATGACTAGTAGGTACCCAGGGAACACAAAACTTTTAGGTTGTATGTAAAGGGCAAAATTTGAGTCAATTTCAAAACAACAAAGTCCATTATACTCATACATTTACATAAATTTCTTATACATGAAAAATAAATATAAGTTAAACAACATAAAAAAGTTCTGCATGATATGAACATGTGAAGAACATCTGGTCCATCATGTCATTCACTTAACATGAAAGTCCTAACATGGTCATGTAGAAACCCTTAAATTTACATCATTGATCAAATTCACCGGTTTTATAATCAACTGCCTTGTTCCACTATACAGTGTTATATGAAAATTGTAATGTTACCGTATACTAGTATTGCACAATATCTTTAAAACCAGAAGTCTCTGTCGAGACTGAAGCTCTACTGGTTTGTACTTATAGCAAAGGAAAAGAAAGGTTCTTAAGCAGTTGGGAACTGAAACTTTACCACAGCAATAAAAAGAATAATGATCCTTGATTAAGTCTCTTTATGTTCTTAGTGTAGTCTACTTGCATGCCACATTATATTATAATCAGACTTAAACTGTATTTCGAGTAGCATTTTGAGAGTTTTTAACAGAAATTTCTATTTTTAGTAACAATGGCAACACCGTTCATCGAAATCAAAAACCGATAAATAGAATTATGTATCTTAGTGTAGTGTACTTGTGTGCCAAGTTATACTGAAATCAGACCAAAACTGTAAGAGGAGTAGCATTTTAAATGTTTTTCACAGAAATTTCTATTTTTAGTAACAACGGCAACACCGACGGCAACACTGTTCATTGAAATCAAAAACGAATATATAGAATTATGTATCTTAGTGTAGTCTACTTGTGTGCCAAGTTATATTGAAATCAGACCAAAACTGTAAGAGAAGTAGCATTTTGAAAGAATTTCACAGAATTTTCTATTTTTAGTTAAAACGGAAACACCGTTCATCGAAATCAAAAACCGATATATTGAATTATGTATCTTAGTGTAGTCTACATGTGTGCCAAGTTATATTGAAATCAGACATAAACTGTAGGAGGAGTAGCATTTTGAAAGAATTTCACAGAAATTTCTATTTTTAGTAACAACTGCAACACCGTTCATCGAAATCAAAAACCGATACACAGAAATATGTATCTTAGTGTAGTGTACTTGTGTACCAAGTTATATTGAAATCAGACCAAAACTGTAGGAGGAGTAGCATTTTGAAAGAATTTCACAGAAATTTCTATTTTTAGTAATAACTCCAACATCGTTCGTCGAAATCAAAAACCGATACACAGAAATATGTATCTTAGTATAGTCTACTTGTGTGCCAAGTTATATTGAAATCAGACCAAAACTGTAGGAGGAGTAGCATTTTGAAAAATTGTTTACAGACAGACAGACAGACAGACAGACGGACAGACAGACAGACGGTGTAGATTAAATATTTATAAATCATCGTTTGTTCCAATGGCAATAAGGGAATGGAATTCTTTATCTCTTGAAACAAGACAATCCACTACAATTGGTTCCTTCAAAAAATGTATAAACTCTCAGAAAACACCCACCCCGTCATTTTTTACTTTTGGTGATCGTTACTGGAGTGTAATTCATACTAGATTAAGACACAATTGTGTCTTAAATAAAGACTTATTTAGGTGTAATATTATTGACAGTCCACTGTGTACTTGCGGAAAAATAGAAGATGCATATCATTTCTTTTTTTCTTGTGTGAACTACACTGCCCCAAGAAACGATTTGTTCAATGCTATTTTTAGAATGATAAATTTACGTATTGTAGACACTCATGTTCTATTATGGGGAGATAATTCGATCAGTATTTCTGAAAATGAAAGTTTATTTTTAAATGTGCAATTGTATATTAAGAGATCTGGTCGTTTTTGAGTAATGCTTTTAGATTAGTATGTCCATACTACATTAATTCAATTCTGTATATGCATTGTCTATGTTAGATAACCTTATTGACCTTTGGTTCCTGTGTAAATTAATTTTGAACAATGTACTTTGTGTTACAAATTGTTTTAAAGGAGAGGACGTTCTAAGTTTTTAAGAACTTGTGTCCAATCCTTTTGTTTAAACACCAAAACAATAAAATATGTTCAAACCATCAAACAGACGGACGGACGACAGACGCATTACTATCGCATAAGCTCTTCTGGTCTCTGACCAGTAGAGCTAAAAATTATTCATAATAATATAAATAAGTTTTTGTATGCTGATTAGCTGTTAGTATCCTGTTAATATTACACATAAATGAACACATTTAAATATAATTAAGCATAGCTGTATTGTCTTTAGGGTGTGGAATAAAAGTAGCACCAATAAATTATATAAGTAAATGTATGAGATAGGGCTGGGTATTGGCCCGAGATTTCGTATTGCGATATATTGCGATATTTTAAACTGTATTGCGATATGTATTGCAATATTTTCAATGTAATTTAAATGGCATTTTCTTACTATATTTACTCTAATTTACATGCAGAATGTACATAACTATGATAAGTAACCAACACAGAAAAAAATCTTGTTGATTTCATTTAAGTTATGCTCGGAAATGTTCCCAAAAAACAACTTCTGTCTTACTATTTGGCTTAATAACAAACTTTCATAAGTCCATTTTTATATTTAATGACATAATTCCTTAATCTAAGCATATTGCCAATATATCGATATTACAAAATCGTATTGCGATACGATATTTTTTGTCCTTGTATCGCAATATATTGAAATATCGATATTATTGCCCAGCCCTAGTATGAGATTGTACTTTTTGAAAATTGAAAAACAGTGTTAATTTTACAATGCATTTTCACAATAACGCAGTTTCTAATGTAAAAGAAAATGTATTTCAATGGTCACTGCAGCTTGATTAAGAGCAATGGCAATCTGCTAAGCTCCATACATTGGTGGAGCAATAAACATCACATCCATAACATGACTATGCCAGAAATGGCCTAATGTCACAGTGACACTCATTTCAAATTTCACTTTATATAATTTTTTTTCTAAAATTCCTTTGTTGAATTTTCCCTTGTTATATAGTGCTTTTAATTACAACCTTAGTAGTCTTTGAAAGCGGGATACAAGAGGCCCATGGGTATTTTAGGTCACCAGTCACTAAGCATCATGAAGCAACTTTCCAACCATTGAAGTTGGTTTGTGTTTTAAACCAGAGGTAATGACATTCACAATTTTGAAAAAAGAGGCACCATTGCTCATCATAACTATACAGTTAGCATGCTTAGTTTAGTTATTATACCCACAGGCGGAGTAGTGGGACAAAAAATTCATTTCAACCAATCACTAATATTCAGCAATAATCAGTAGTGAGTAGTGCCTGGAAAATGCATCCCTGCTCATCATGAAAGTTTGATTTTACCAAGGAGCAGATTTCAAACAATTTATTCATTTTCAGTATATAATAAGAACCTCCCCCATCCTAGGGGCATTGGAATTTATAATTCTGAAAGAAGGGTCCTTGCTCATCATAGCAATATAGGTAGTCAATCTGCTAAAGTCCCAGGAGCAGAGGAAAGGATATTTCAAAGAATAAATTCTCACTACATATGTATATAGCCCTACCCTAACAGAAAACCCCTTACCCTGGGCCTGTGAAATTCAAAATTTTGAAGTGGCACCCTTCCTCATCATAAGCATGTAGTTAGTTTGTTTATTGATTAAACCCAGAATCAGAGAAGAAGAGTTTCAAAGAATTAATGGATTTTCACTATACATGTGTAATCAATCGAGTCCACCCTAATACCAGAACCCCTGGCCCTGGGAACATAAAAGTCACAATTTTGGAAGAAGCACCCTTCCTCATTATAACTACACAATAAGTTTGTGCAAGTAAAAGCATAGTATAGGGCGTGGTACAAATTAAATGTGATTTCCAATGTATAACACTTGAAGATTAAAATAATACCGCATGACTGAATCAGCAAGATGGCAGAACACTGTTAACATCCACGGTGTGCGAGCCATTCCAGTTGCTCCTGGTGAATTGAGAGTGCGTCATTACAACATCGCCATTTCTTCTGATTTTTCCTTGCTCCGCACGTCACCATTAGAAATTATAGAGGTTGCCAGTTTAGGATTCTTCTCTGTGAAAGAAGAGCACAAGTCTAAAACTTTTATTTATAAAGGGGGTATAGTTTCTTTCGTAAGTGTGAAAACCCCCCCCCCCCTCTCATTCTTTCTAAGAGTAAGATATCCCCCTTGCGTCAATGCTTAAATTATATTGAGAATAGCGTGCACTACACTATGATGTTTTATCCACCTAGGTATTATACAGAGATTGTTTACTTCTCTATGCATTCTGATCCAACCTCTAGTGTATCTAGTAGTCAGTGTTTTATAGTTCTGTCCATGATTCGTTTTGTTCAATGTTACTAGAATCTACACCTTTATAGGTTTTTACTTGAAAAATAACTGATGTATATACGTATACACAACAGCTACATATCCTTTTACCTTTCTTCTTCCGGTTTACCACGAACACAAACACTGCACACATGACGACTAAAATGAATATGAAGACTGTTACAAGAACAATCACATTTGGACCTGATGATGACTCCAACGATTCATTGCTAAAAACAAAAAAAAAAAAGAGACATAAGCTATGACTTTTTTATGATTTAGACTTATTTGATTGAACTTTTAAATATTTATGCCTATTGGAATAGTTGAAATCCCGCGAAAGCTCCGGAAAAATTATTTTTTTCACTGTTGACAGATTCATTCCAAAAAGTTTCTTATGTTTTTATTTTTTACTGACAGTTAATTAGCTATGGCATGATGAAATACATGAAAATCCAACATTCTGTTTAGGAAAAGAAGTCGATATATAGTATATACACATCTTTTATATTTGTTTACCTTAAATTCTCGCTAATTAAATTTATTTTGATATCGGTGCTGTACTACATATGTACATTTTTACTTCGCATACTTCGGGTGTTCTGTTTCCGTTTACAATTGACATAGAATTGACACGGAAGGCCTCTGTGATTTGAATCTACGAATTCGTCTTTTTCAAATATGAATATACAATTTTATTTCTCAATGAAATGGAAATACTAGAGGTACTGTGAGCAATGAGCTCACTAAATGATACCCCCCGCCTCCCATATGATTATAATGGAAAAGTCCATGTTTTGTTGTGGCGAGGAAACCCAAAATATGTGTCGGATCAAAAAGTAAAATAGGAGGTGCACAATGGCAATATGTAATAAAGATTCTGTGAAAGTTTCATTAAATTTCACTAGGTGGTATAAGAGGAGTTGCGGATAAGAGATGGGTACCCCAAAGCGTAACAGACGGACGGACGGACGGAAATACCGATTACTATATACCCTCTCACTTTTCAAGCGGGGGGTATAATAAGGGATAAAACCTAAAATTATCCAACGTTTCCAACTATCGTTGATGACCTGGTATACTCTACTAATTAGACAGTGATTCCTTAAATATTTTAAAAGTGCATCTCACTGTGAATTAAGATGCAAGTAATGAGCTATAGATATATTTTCTATAACCGTAATTAGTTACCACATTGTTCGTGAGCAGTTACATGATTGCGGAATCGTTGTTCTGCTGTCTCTCTCTTTGGCTGTAGTTGTTTGTGACTCTGACGTTGTCGTATATACAGTGGTGGTGGTTGTTGTCTGTTCTTTCTTATAACATCCTTTATCTAAAATTAAAAAAAAATATATATAACGCTATATCAATAACGATAATTCTACATCATTAGCAAATACAAAAGTACATTGAGTTTTAAGGGACCGCGACCCTTGCAAGATATACCAAGAATGCATTTAATCAAATATCCAAACATACACCACTTCATAAACTAAGCTTCCATACCCTTCGAGGTAAGCTCAAACACTGGACAGAATTGCAATATATACCCTTTGTCATACATGGGCTAATATTTCATCCAAAGCCAATGAAGACATCTGAGTTGTAACCAATGAATGTTAGTGCATCGAGTTTGTATTAAATTTTGACGCTAAAAACAAATTCTTATAATTTGTAAAGAATATCTGCCAAGTAATCAAAATAAAAGTCACCATCAGATTCATCGTCTCAAGCCACGGTCCGGAGTCCGCATATATAGTTCTCTCCTACCCGTGGCTGTTTGATAACAAAAAGTGTCGTAATCTTGAATATTTACGCCTCTCTATTGTGACGTCATATTCAGTCAGTGGCAAGTTTTGTTTCCATCGCAATCGAAATCAACAACTGACGTCAACAGTATACAAGAAATATTTCCTATAATGCGATTGGATATTGAAAGGTCGCGATCAAGTTCATCATCCGACTATGCTTTACTCGCATTGGTCAATATTTTAATGAGCTACGAAGAATTCTCTCCTCGTTCAACCACGGCCAGATGGGAGAGGAGCGTACATTTTGGCCGTGGTTTGCGACGATGCATCAGATTATGTATACATGTACGAGGGCTGTTCAATAAATGATGTCCTCGGTGCTCGGAAAGAAGCAAAAGACACTTTTCAATGATTAAGTCTTCATGATTGAACTTATTAATTTTTTTTTAAGTAAAACACATATCCGTAACCAATTTATCCAATTTCTGATTGTTTGTAGAACTCATTTTTGGGTATGACCCTTAGTATACTGGAAAATGGCAGATCCAGTTATTTCCTGTACTTGTTTCTTCCTTCTGAAAGGTGTTTTTTCAAGTTTGGAAATAGAAACAAGTCAAATAATCAAAGATCTGGCGAATATTGTTAATGTGAAAAAACATTAACTTTTTGTTTATCCCGAAAACGCTTTTATTCTTCAGGGCGTGCGGGTTTGGACGCTGTCATGAAGAAATTTAATGTAGTGGATTCCTGATTCTGGGCCCTTCCTTTAATAAACCTTTCGCTTTTTTGCAAACAATTTGCTTTTTAGGCTCCTCCAGAAATTCAACTGTCTCCCCGAATACGAATTTGAACAACAATACCACTATTATTTTAAAAAATTGCATATAAATCTGTCTGTGCTTTTGCAGTTCTTTACTCTTGTCAGACCTTCGCTGTTTTTATCAAGTACATCTTATGGTAAATTTTGTTTGGAGAGATTTAAGCAGTAGATTCATTTTCCATTATCTGTCTGAATATCAAACAAACGTGGATAACTACAATTACTGATATTTTAATTAATTGTTAAGACATTCGTACACGCTGCCGTTTTCACTCATTTTTCAAAATATAGGGTGACCTTTGAGTACTAAGTTTTTTTAATCGTCAAACGTTTCTTAAAAACAGTATAAACTACTCCCGAAATGATGTCTATCAAATTTGCTATGTGTCTTAGAGTCAATCATACATCATCAAATATTATTTGTTTAAATTTGGCAAACAGTACATAAATTGTTATAATTTTTTTGTTGGCAAGGACGGTACCCATTTTTGATGCCCATTATATAATTTTTTATCATTGAAATCCACCTGCTCATTTGTCTATAAAACAGGCGTTGGTTGCTGTAAATGTCACATATTTCAATAAATATTTCTTTGGGATTTTTAACAAGTTTTACAGCAATTTTAATGAAGCTTTTATTTTCACTCTAGTTTACGGATTCTTGACCATTCATTTATAATGCAGTGTCTCGAATAGCCCTTGTTTTCCAGCTTCTCACAATGAAACTATGTGATGAAAAGTGGTCACATAAACTGTTATAAATTCATTAAAGATTCAATAATGAGAGAAAGTCAAGCTTAATGTCATATGATATCTGTATTGTATGTCATACATTTCAGGACATTATTTATTGAACAGCTCTCGAATGTAAATAAATCAATAATTCTTCCATTTATATAAGTCTCATTCTTGAAAGGAATACCATACATACAATTGAGAGACAACGGCGACTTAAACAATTTGTCTGGGCAGTCTGAATCCCCTGGACATTTTCTTTCATCCATATTTCCTTGGTAATTATTGTAATAAGGACATCGTCCTGCATAAAAAATAAGAGGTTAATAGAGAAAAGCGCAGGCTATTTTAATTTGTAACAATCTAAAGTTTATTTCGATTGAAAACTATAATTTTGGCAACATGATCAATATTGCAGAGTATTGTCAAATTAACCGTCAACAAATTGCAAGACGTGATTAAAAAGTTTTTATAAACGTATACCCTTTTCTATCCATGTAATTGAGAAACAACAGAGTCCTAGGTCATCATTGTCGTTAGGCAGACAGTGTAAGACGCGATTCTTCCCTGAACAATTCTGGTACACCTCTATTGGAACTTGTGCCAGAGATATGTCGGTACATGACGACACAGGGAAAAAAATACTCCTCCCGTGAACTGAGCCCGTTATCAATAACATTATCACTCCTGTCAAAAAAAAAAATGAATAAATAAATACATTTTCATAGATTGTGTTTTGTATTTTCACATTTTGTATTACAGTATTTTAATTTAATGTATCAACAACTGAGGCAAATATCAAAATAAGTTTTTTTTCTAGATTATTAGGTCACCTGAGTCACTCACTCAGGTGACCTACTGCTACTAATATGTGTTTTCGTCCGTCGTCGTACGTTAACGTTTGACCATTTTCAACTTCTATTCTGAAACCGCTGAACCAATTTCAACCAAATTTGGCAAATAGGATCTATGGGTGAAGGGAAACAAAAATTGTGAATTTTATGCTCCCCGTCTCCCTTGGGCCTGAGAAGTGGGCTCTAAACCACTAAAATTATTGCAATCTTTAAAAATCTTGTTCTTTACTCCTGGGCATCGAGCTGTCAAACTATTGGCATGATTGTAATAAGCATTGAGCCTCTACCAAAATTGTGAAATTCATGGTCCCAGGGTCAAACGTTCTGGTGCTGGGACGGGTCTCTGTTGATTATAAATTTATAATGCATTAGAGGAAAAGCCTCTTCTCTGCTCCTGGGTATAATTATGGTGCCTTTTCCAAAAATTGTGAATTTCGTTGCCCCTGGGTCAGGGGTTCCGGTGTAAGGGCGGGGCTTTTATGATTATATAGTGAAAATGCATTAACTATTGAACATATCCTCTGCTTCTGGGTATCAAACCTATGAACCATGTACAAAATTTTGATAAGGAAGGGTGCCTCCTCCGAAATTGTGAATTTCAAAGCCCCTGTGTCAGGGGTTCTGGTGTTAGGGCGGCGCTCTAATGATTATATAGTAAAAATGCATTAATTCTTTAAAAATCTTCTCCTTTTCTCCTGGGCATTTTAAAGAATAAGCTGCGTACATATCTATGATGTGGAAGGGTGCCTCTTCCAGAATATGAATTTCGATGCCCCTAGGTCAGGAGTTCTGGTGTTAGGGCAGGACTCTAATGATTATATAGTAAAAATGAATTAATTATTTGAACATTTCCTCTGCTCCTTAGTATGAAACCTATGAACCATGTACATAGTTATGATAAGGAAGGGTGCCTCCTCCAAAATTGTGAATTTCAAGGCCCCTGTGTCAGGGGTTCTAATGTTAGAGTCAGGTTTCATTGAATATAATTATAGTGAAAATGAATTAATTCTTGGAAAATCTTCTCCTCTGCTTCTGGGTATTATGCTGATGATTTCAGAACATACGAGGGGTGTTCAATAAATAATGTCCTCGGTACTCGGAAAGCAACAAAAATCGCTTTCCAAGGATTTACACTTCATGATTTTACTTAAATATTTTCTTTTAATTGAAACACATGTCCGTAACATTTTTAGCCAATTTCTGATTGTTTTTAAAACGCATTTTTGAGTATTGCCCTTCGTATACAGGAATATGGCAGATTCTATGATTTCCTTGACTTGTTTCTTCTTTCTGAATGGTGTTTTTTCAAGTTTGGAAAATGAAACAAGTGAAAGGATGAAATATCTGGCTAATATTGTTGGTTTGACAAAACATTAACTTCCTATTTATCCCCAAAACTACTTTACTCTTCATGGCCTGTGGGTTTGGACGTTGTCATGACGAAAGTTAAAGTAATGGATGCTTGATTCTGGTTCCATCCTCTTATAAACCTTTCGATTTTTTAGCAAAAAATTTAGCTTTCTAGACTTCTACAGATTTTGAACTGCCTCTCCGAATAAGAATTTGAACAACAAGACTATTGATATTTAAGAAAATGAAATATAAAACTATTTTTATGCTGATGTAATTCGTTGCTTTTTTCAGATATTGGCTGTTTTTTTTTCAAGTGCATCCTATTGTAAATTTGTTTTTAGGGTTTAAAGGAACGGAATCAAGTTTCACTATCTGTTTGAAGTTCAGACAAACGTGGATAATTTCAATTTTTGATTTTAAAAAGTACTTGTTAATATATTCTTACACGCTGTTGTTTTCCCTCATTTTTGAAAAAAAACAGGGTGACCATTGAGTACTACGCTTTTTTTAACTGTCAAATGTTTTTTTAAACCATTGTAAACTACCCCCAAAATGATGCCTATCAATTGTGTTATGTGTCTTAAATTCAATCAAACATCATCAGTGATTATTTGTTAAATTTTCGCAAACATTGCATTGGTTGTTGTATGTATTTGTTGCGAAGGACGGTACCCATTTTTGATGCCCATTATATAATTTTTGTTCAGTGAAATCCACCTGCCTATGTGTCTATAAAATAGACATAAGTTGCTGTAAATTTCACATATTTTAGGGAATATTTCTTTGGAATTCTTAACGAGTTTTACAGCAGCTTTCATGAAGCGTTTATTTTCACTCTAGTTTACTGATTCTTTACCATTCATTTATAATGCAGTGTCTCGAAAAGCCCTTGTTTTCCAGCTTCTCACAATGAAACTATGTGATGAAAAAGGTCAAATAAACTGTAACCAATTCATTAAAGATTCATTCATGAGATAAAGCCAAGCTTAATGTCATGTGATTTCTATATTTTATGTCATACAGCTCGGGACATTATTTATTGTACAGCCCTCGTAGTTATGATGAGGGAGAAGGGTGAGTTTCAAGGCCCCTGCGTCTGGGGTGTGGTGTTAGAGCGGGGATCTAATGATTATATTGTTAAAAGGCATTAGTTCTTTGAAAATTTTCTCCTCTGCTCCTGGTTATCAAGCCGATAAACTATACCCGTACATGTACATAAGTATGATATTATAAACCTTTGATTGACTGATTGATTGTGTAGTGTTTAACGTCCCTCTCGAGAATTTTTCACTCATATGGAGACGTCACCGTATGCCGGTGAAGGGCTTCAAATTTTGACCTTTACTCGGCACTCAGGGCCATTGAGCAGTGAGGAATCTTTATCGTGCCAATGCCTGCCGCTGACACAGGGCCTCGGTTTTTAAGGTCTCATCCGAAGGACCCGCAACTTTCACTTCAAAGTGCCAAGCGCATGGCGAAGGAACAGTTTCTACCCATTTTTATCGACTTAGGTCAGTCGCGGCCGAGATACGAACTCACGACCTCCCGATCAAGGAGCGAGCGCTCTACCGACTGAGCTACCGTGAACGGTATACATGTATAAACCTTTGAACCATGTATATAGTTATAAGGAATGGTACCTCAATCAAAATCGTGCATGTCATTGCCCCTGGGTCAGGGGTACCACGGAGTATTAAAACTATGAACCTATGGCCCCTGGGTCAGGGGTACCATTGAGGGGTGGGGTGGGGTGGGGTGAAAGTATCATATACTGAAAATGAATTAATGTCTTGAAATCTGCTTTTTGGTATTAATCGACCATTTATGATGAACAAAGGTGCCTCACCCAAATTGTGAAATATGTGGCCCCAGGGTCAATGGCCTTTGGTTTAAAACACGAACCAAATCAGTTGTTGGAAAGTTGTGCATTGAAACTTGTATCATGCAAACAGTGTTGTGTGATATTCTAGTATGCGCACGGATTTTTAATACGACGAGGCTTATGCTTTTGTCTTTGCATCAGTTCACTCAAAATCCATAAGTGCATGTAGTACATAGTATTTTCTACGTTTCAGGAATCTAAAATCATAGGACAAAACATTTTATATGGAGAACAATCTCAAATTCTTTGATTCGTTTATATAACTTAATTATCAGATTCCATGTTTCATTGCACCTCAGAGGTAAGTATTCTGCGAAAATAGATTGAAAGTAGTAGCAAAACTTACTGAGCTCCACAAATGACACCTCTCTGATAAAAGTAAAATCTTTTGTCATAGACGATCTTTAATTGAAATAATTATCGAGTGCTTTTTTCATACAATATTGAAGAGGCATATAAAGATACAGAACAGTAATCAAGCGAAAACGTCCTTAAAACAATACAAATTGAAAGCAGAGCAATTAGGAACTTCTAAAAAACATCAGAGGAGGACCAAGCGCCTTGAATGAGTAAGCTTCCCCTGTCGACCTTTCACATCCGCAGTGTGCTCCTTGCCATGAACGAGGAAACGGAAAATCCTTAGACAATTCAGTGTGAATATATTGGCCTCTAACAATTTATATGAGAAACGTCAGTCAACAACAGACTCAACGATAGGTTGACTTGTATTTGCTGACAAGGTCAACGTACATGTATTAATCAAAGACTTTGCGAAATGTTAATTGAATTGAAACGAAAATATTCATGTTTTTGTATCATTTTATTTGTCAGTAGCTTTTCTCGTTTTAGAAATTGTCCATTTGGGAAGCAAAGCACTTTGCTGCAAGTGAACTTGAACTTATTCAGATGTCACTTAGTGAAAATCATAGAACATGCCAATGTAGCAGTCTTATTATACCTCCCGCTTGAAAAATGGGAGGTTATTTGGTGAACGGGATGTCCGTCCGTCTGTTACGCAAGTCTTATACCACGAAATGAAATTCAATGAGACTTTCACAAACTCTTTGTTACATAGTGTGTTGCGCACCTTCTTTTTTACTTTTAGATTGGACACTATATCGGGTGTCCCATAGCAAAACAAGGATACTGCAAATACTCCTATACCATTGATTTAAAATTTAATGATTCTTCTGCAGATTCTTCATTGAATGATGCTATTGTGCACTTCTTTTATTACTCTTTGATTAGTCACTTACTATAGTATTCCGAGTCTCCCAGAGCAAAACATTAACCTTGCCATTATAATCATATCAGAGGCGGGAGTATCATTTAGTGATCAAAGTACCTCTAGTTATTATTTGTACAGGCGCAGTGAAAAAAGGTCCAGAAAACGTATGACGGAATGACTGACGGCAAAGGAGGACGCTTTATGCCCGATCACTTCATGATGGTGGCATCATGATGCTTATTCATCATCCAAGGACAAATTGGACATTTGCAAATCAATGTTTATCCTTTTACAGAGTCATGGACCAAACACGACTGCACGGACAGACAGAAACAAATTTTTGTTTATATGAGCAAGAGGTTATTTCGAAACGTAAACGAATTTAATTTCATTTTCAACGCACATATTAATCAATACTTACACTATATATGTGCGTTCAGTTTTCATGTTACTCAGCATGTGTACTCACATATTTAATTTTTTTATATGGATGAACAATCATAAATTAAAAAGTGAAAAAAATGTGTTTGTAAAATACCGATGCCCCTGTATTGCAGCTTCGGCTTATTGAAGTTATTCAAACGTAAGTCAGAATCCAAAGTCAAGGTCTGATCACAAGGAATATACCTGTGAAATATGAAAGTCCTAGTATACTAACTGCTGAAAAGTTATGACCAAGGTTACAGTTTTTTAAAAAGAATTGAACCGTTAGTACTAGGACTTTCATATTTCACAGGTGTATTCCTTGTGACAAGATCTTTCTTTGGATACCAACAATTTTGACCTTTTCACCTTTGAGTTGCATTTGAGAAATTTAAACCCTCGCCATAAGCTGCTATATGTTAGCATCAGTGATACACAAAAACATTTTGTTTTGTAAAAGTGGGGCACACTCTAAGGTCAAGAGGTCAAATTGGTGAAGAAAGGTTTTGTGTATCTTAATGTTGTCTACTTGTGTGCCAAGTTATATTGAAATCAGACCAAAACTATAGGAGGAGTAGCATTTTATTAGTATTTCACAGAAAGTTCTATTTTAAGTAACCATGGCAACGCCATTCACCGAAATCAAAAACTGATGCATAGAATTATGTACCTTAGTGTAGTCTACTTGAGTGCCAAGTTATATTGAAATCAGACTAAAACTGTAGGAGGAGTAGCATTTTGAATCTTTTTCACAGAAATTTCTATTTTTAGTAACCATGGCAACACCGTTCATTGAAATCAAAAACCGATAAATAGAACTATGTTTCTTAGTGTAGTCCACTCGTGCGCCAAGTTATATTGAAATCAGACCAAAACTGTAGAAGGAGTAGCATTTTGATTTTTTTTTCACTGAAATTTCTATTTTTAGTAACCACGGCAACACAATTCATCGAAATCAAAAACCAATAAAAAAAATTATGTATCTTCGTGTAGTCTACTTGTGTGCCAAGTTATATTGAAATCAGACCAAAACTGCGGAGGAGTAGCATTTTGAAAAATTATTTACAGACAGACAGACGGTCAGCTAGACAGACGGACGGACGACGGACGTATTACTATCGCATAAGCTCTTCTGGTCTCTGACCGGTAGAGCTAAAAATAACGGAAATTACATATAGTTGGAATTGTATTTCCAAGGGGCATAAATCTGTTGCAAATGTCGCGATGGTACCTAAAACAGAACTTGACCTAGATATTCATCTGATATCTGTATACTAAAGTTCATTTCAGTATGTGCAACTTCTGTGAAGAAAATGAACGGAAACTGCAAATAATTTGAATTTTTCAAAGTCCAAGGGGCATAACTCTGTCAAAAATAGCGCAACCGTATCCAAAACAAAAATTGACATAGATATTCATCTGGTATATCTGTATACAAAATTTCATTTCAGTAAGTGCAACGGTTGTGAAGAAAATGAACGGAAACTAAATAGAAACTAAGTGGACCGACAGACAGCAGCAAAGCAATATGTCCTCCCTTCTTCGCAGGGCATAAAAATGGATTTTTAACTGAAATAAATATTTTCCCCGTTCATCTAATCATTCTCGAATCCAACTATTTAAATGATTTTTTCCTTTTGTTCGAAAATCATTTTAAAGTTCTTTATATTCTCAACCCCATACTGAGTATATTTCAACGACATAACTCGTAATTTCCACAAATCTATTCATTATTTTCTGTCTTAAAATATACGCGATTTAGAGATAAATCTAAGAGGGGGTATAATTAGTTTAATTACTGTATAACAATTTAAATATCTACATATCTATTTGCAAGTGGGTTTAAAAAGTAGGTGGTTTAAAAAGTGTGAATAGGTAGATGACACCGGTTGGGTTTGAAGATATCAGTAGAGTATACATGTATGTACATGTACTCTCATAATTGTTTAAACTGATAAAACATTACGTATGTATTGAGCACTGTGTACTTAATGTTTGTACAAGACAAGAAGTTGCCGAATACATCTAATCAAGCGTTTATTTTAATAACCTTGATCTATTATCGGTGCTTTTAAAAATCTCTTATTTGGAAAGACAAGGTGTTTAAAACGCAAGTCCTAAAGACAGTAAGGTATGTATAGCTTTATTTTCATACGTATATAACACTTAAACAATTAAAACTTTATGTTTCATCAGATTGACAGATTTATATGTACATTTAGTGTATAAAGTTAAATCTTTTTCAAGAGTTCTGCAATTGGAATAACACAAAAATTGACTAAAATTCAAGAAAAGGTATCTATGGAAAATACATGCACAACTTTTGTTCGCAAGGCTTGCAAACTTCTCAAGTGCACAATTTCCAACCAAAGATACAAAGTAATGAAATACTGGAGAAGTATGTATATAAAAACTTGGAGATTGTGTGTATGGGAATTTGGGAAACATGCCAGATTTCTTGAACTGAGCTTGCATGCTATTTTTTCAAAGGTTTCATCAAAGGTCAACATGTCCAATTTTTTTTTACAATAGCTCCAAAACTACGTGGTTTATAAAGTTGAAACTTACAGCTTATAAATAATCATATCATTGATAGAAAGTACCACTTGATAACAAATACTGAATGAAATATTTATCGAGAAAGAAATCTTTTTAAAAAATGCCTATATTATAAAAAATACACTTAATTAATACCGTATTTTAGTAAAGGCCATGATTGCAGAAAAAAGTCTATGTTAATAACCGAAGGGGAATTTGGACTTTGATAGCCTCTGAAAAGTTGTTTTCCCTGTTTATTTTGTCCAAATGTTTAGAAGTGAAACCGAAAGTACATTGTAAATTGCGGATTTTTATAGGGGTCTTGTCGTAATACATGCCATGCTTTCAATAAGAGCCTTTAAAAGATCATTCACGTCCAACTTGTTCTTCAATGATAACACATTATTTCTGCAATGATGGTTTTCGCTAAATGTACATAATAAAGCAGATGCTTTTTAAAATAAGTATTTTAAAAATATTTTTTTTCTCAATAAATACATGTACTTTTTCAAATATTTGTTTCCAAGTGATACTTTCTATCTGTTAAACAATGATATACTTATAAACAATAAAAGTTTTAACGTTATATCTCACATTGTTTTGGAGCTATTTTGGACATGTTGACCTCTCATGAAACCTTTATTGCTTCGGTGTAGCTGATCCGACAAAAGAAAATGAAACAACATCTGAGTATTGTCGATCCCTACCCGGGCGATCAATATATATTTTATAAGGAAATTAAGCCAATGAACAGATAATTTGAAGTTGGATAAAAATTCCGTATGTGACTGTAATCCGAACAAGGTTTTTCCCCCCTGATTTTCTTCTCCTTACGCTTCCTGACTTTTGAGAATTTAAGAGAGTAATAAAAACTTGAACTAAATAAATTTGCAGAAGCTTCTTTAAAAAAAGAGGCCTTGGGTCCAATTTTTTTATGAACACGCGCATCATGTTAAATTCTCTGATTTCAGCTCATTTCTCGTCCAGGGCTTATAATTAAAATAAATATTTTTCACAATTTACTTAGATATGCTAGGTTGTAACTCTTTTAAAAGATTTTTTCCTTTGCTCTCTAGTGTAAATCCCTGATCACCTAGCTTTCACAGTTTCAATCCATTTCTGACCTAAACAAATGACAAGGGTAGAGATAATGAACAAGAATCGACCTCAGAAAAATATATAAACAATATATGCAAAAATGTTAAGAAGGCATAACCATGGACCCCTGACAATTCAAGAGGTGGGATGAAGTGCCTAAAAGGAGTGAGCATCCCCTGTCGACCAGTCACACTCGCCGTGAGCCCTGTGTATATAGATAGAGCATTCCATTGCTTTGAAACAAGTCAGCCAAAACAACACCCAATGTTTTATTAGCAAAGTCATTTTAGCAACGACAGAAATTACGAAATGCTGACTTTGAAGGCGATGTTAATATTCATGTAACATCGTAACATCAACTTATCTATCTGTAGTCGGCTTTGATTTAGAAACTGTTCGTACTTAGTGACTGCTCTTTAGTATCGAATATGTTGAGAGATGTTAGCACCATATATACATGTATAAATAATTAAATATCATTATGTAAATAAAAAAAGCTGACGATGGGAAAGTGGAAATCATCTCCATCTCGTTTGTCAAGGTTGTTTCACTTTGCATATCAATCTGGCTTATCGTGGATTTGCTGTTCTTCACGGTTTTTAATGATACGTCCTTGTATCCTTATATATAACTTTAATTGCCCATTGTTGTCCCACCAAATCCCATATGGGTTAGCATTTCAAAAAAAAAAAAAAAAAAAAACGAAACTAGAGGTACTATGAGCAATACTATGAGTTACTATGAGCAATGAGCTCACTAAAGGATATTTTTCGCCTCCCATATGGTTATAATGCCAAAGTCCATGTATTGCTCTGGGAGACCCGAAGTAAGTGTCAGATCCAAAAGTAAAACAGGAGGTCACAATGGCATTATGTAATAAGGAAGTTTCATAAAATTTTATTCAGTTGTAGAGGTTGAGTTGCGGATAAGAGATAGATACCCTTCAATATTATAAAAAGAATGGGCGTGTCATGTTTCCTCCGGGAAACTCAAAAAGTGTGAACGAGGTACACAATGGCAAAATGTTATAGACTTTTTTAGTCTCATTTGATTTCATTCAATGGTAAAGGAGGAATTGCGGATAAGAGATGGATACCCGAAAGTGTAACAGACGGACGGACAAACGAACAGGCATCCCGATCACTATATTCCCTCCCGCTTTTCAAGCGGAGGTATAATAAGTAAATAAAATAAAGATAAACTGTGAGCACTGAGCTCGCTAAATGATATTCTTTGCCTCTCACGTGGTTATAATGGCATGTTTTGCTCTAGGAGACCAGAAATAAGTGTCAGATTGAAAAGTAAAACTAGAGGTACTGTGAACAATGAGCTCACTAAATGATACCCCCTGACTCCAATATAAATAAAATGGCAGTGTCCATGTTTTGCTATGGAACGCCCAAAAAATGTGAAAACAACAAGTAAAATAGAGTGTGGACAATGAAATTATGTAATATAGATTCCCTGAGTCTCATCAAGTTTCATTCAGTGGTACAAGATAAGACCACTGATTGAAATTCATAATGATACGTTCACAGATTCTTTATAACAACTATCATTAATAAATGCATTAGAATCAAATCAAAAATTAATTAAGACAAAATAAACATTGTTCCTGGTACAATAATTTGAGAAAAAATAATCCAAGTTCGTAAAGGAAATAAAAATATATGTTAATCGTTATTTCAAATAAGTTGATATATAATATATAAACTATTGGGCGAAACTTTTATAGGGCGAACAAGATTTTGGGCGAAGAAATTTTTGGGCGAACGGACCCTGCGCGAACGGACTCCCGCGAACAGGTAGAACGGGCGAACGAACCCGAACGAACAAAGTCAATCTTCTCCACGGATAGCGCTCAATCAGGGCATCAATAATGATATTGTTATTAATTATATTTAGTGCATGTAAATAGGGATTTACAACCGACTGTCTCGAAAATGTTCATTGATCATGTTGATCAGCTAGCATGATCAGCCCGATCTTCGACATTTATAAAATATAATCGCTTTGATCAAGTTATATCGAAATTATTTTGAGAGATAAAAAATGAATGTTCAAGTACATGTATATTACGTTGTATTATTGTCTGAATTATTGTTTTTGGAATAAGTATACTAACATTCGCAGGTTATTTTTAAAAATAAATCGTACAAATATATTGACCAATCAAAAAAGGGTTTTCCCTAAGAATTTCAAGTCGTATGTAAACTTCCGGCCCCCCTTTGGCGATTTCTCTGATTGTTGAAGCAGTAGATCGAGTTTGACGAGGGATTTTTAATATTTGCAAATATGAGGCGCCCTTCTGGTTGCACTGTCCGTAAGTTTAGACCTCGAAAGACTGGCCACAGAAAGAATATGGTTGCAGAGAATTTATTTGACGGAGTTTCAGACAAAAATACAAGAGGATGTGACAGACCTAGAAAAATTCAAGATGGCGCCGTTGGGGACCTTGTTTATTATTAGGTATGTGTTTATTTTTTTATTAAAAGAAAAATAAGTAACGTCAGGTGCCTGTGTTATAATCATATATCAATTAGTTAGCTCGTTGCTTACAAAGGTCCTCTTACAGTACCTCTAGTTTGAATCTTCACTTGTGGATGTTTTGTGGCAAGTTTATCTAGAATGAATTCGGTGCTGATAAGAAATCAAAACTGAAAAAGTTGATTGTTGCATTGAGACACTCTGAGAGAGAAAGTTAATAGTAGTCTCAAATGAGCTAAAAGCAATAATATTTTAAAATAATTATATCCGTGCTTGAAATTGTGATCGGGATGTCCGTTCGTCAGTCCGAACTCCTATACCACAGTATAAAATTTAATGATACTTTCATAGATCCTTTATTGCATAAATTTTGATCTGAATCTTTTTTTGCATGTACCGTTTGTCTTTCGCGAGATCTTACCTAAGCGAGAAAAACGTATGTTTTGATTAACCAGACAGCATTTTCACGAATTCTTGCTATTATGTTATATAATATTTACTATTGGAAAAAAATACACAAGAATGATTGGAAACAGAAATCTCGCTTAATTAAAAATAAATCCAAATATTACCTCTGACGACTGATTTCCAGCTAAACATGCCTTGTAACGAAACAGCCTGCAACAGAAAATGAACATACAAGTTTTAGCATTTTTGAACACAGGTTAATAAATAGGTTCTTTGTAGTGCTGTAGTGTGAAAAAAGGGTATATCATAAACGTATGTAAAAAAAAAAAGTAACCTCGCCCAAACGAGAAAAACCTCTTTCGGGAAGGGGTGGGGGCGGTAGTTGTTGACTTCTGATTCTTCATACCTATGATTTTTCATACCAACTATATGCAAGGCAGATCCGCGTTTCGCAGAGGGGGTTGTTTTCAAGGACAGAGAGAGAGAGCGATTATAGTCTGATTTTTGGTTTGGATTGTAGCGGTAATGACTATGAAGCGGTAATGAAAATTTCGAAAATGTAGCGGTAATGATCGGTCGAAATTTAAAAAAAAAATGTAGCGGTAATGAGTTGAAATTTTTGGCAATGTAGCGGTAATGTTGACCTCCCTACCTGGATTTACCTGTGAATACCTGATTTAGCTTAATGTATTCTTAAGAGGTTTAATACAATTTTATAGGCATTTAATTAAAATTCTATATATATTTACGGGACAGTATTTGATTTTATTGAATATTTTATTAACTAATTTATTGATATTTATGTTATATCATTTATTAATTAAGTCGAATTTCTTAAAAAAAGAATCAATACTTTTCAATTTTGATAGAATACTAAATGAATTAAAGAATATAAAAAATAATAAAGAAAATAGAGAATAAAAAGTAATTTGAAAAATAATGCCCAAGCCAAGAAGATGTTAAGATCATCAGATAATTATAAGAGCAAAGTGACAATCGAGTCATCCATGATTTATGCTGATCCAAGCTGGTAAAATTCTAATTATTATAATTTTGTGTCGATTATTATATTAATCTATGTTTTATCATCAAAGTGAATATATATTCAGTTGTATCAACATTTTGAGTTATAAAAGAGAGGAGCCCCGTGGGGATCCGGGTTAGAATAGGTCCTCAGTACCCCCTTGCTTGTCGTAAAAGGCGAATGAATGGGGCGGTCCTTCGGATGAGACCGTATAAACCGAGGCCCCGTGTCACAGCAGGTGTGGCACGATAAAGGTCCCTCCCTGCTCAAAGGCCGTAAGTGCCGAGCATAGGCCTAAATTTGCAGCCCTTCATTGGCAATGGTGACGTCTCCATATCAGTGAAATATTCTGGAGAGGGACGTTAAACAGTATACAATCAATCAATCAATATAAAAGAGAGGAAAAAAATCAGTTATTACATTCATCAATGGTTATCAGTACATTGTAAAGATATATGATTTTCTCACAAAATATTGAATCACAATAAATAAATTAAGAAATTACATCACAAATCACGCTTCCCTTCCCTTAGTGCCCATCAACACTGTACATGATGTGTGGTTCAACATCTATGAGGAAGCAGAGGTGATCAACGCAGACATCACAAGATTCATATCTATATGACAGAGCAGTGGATTGAGGGGATAGACAAACAGTTTTGGAACCACTTTGACAACAACGGACCTAGGACTAACAACATTTTAGAAGGATGGCACTCCCAAGATGAACAAACAACTCAACGCACCACATCCCAACATCTACAGGTTGATTACACTTCTTTACAATGTCAAGGCCAACAACGAAATCGACATCATCCAGACAGCAGTGGGAGCCAAAAAGAGACCCCGGGAAGTGAGGTATCGGCGCATCGACCACCGACTGACACAACTAAAGAGAAGATTCATCGATGGAGAGATAGACATCATGCACTATTTGGACGCTGTCTTACATCTCCACCTTGGTTAGGTGATAGAATACTGGAACATTTTATGTGATGACAGATAAGACATTAAGTGTGCATATAGTAAGCAGTTTATCCAAAAAATAATTGTGTGATTGTATGTATCAATTGTAT
The DNA here is from genome assembly GCF_032062105.1 of Saccostrea cuccullata. NCBI lineage: Eukaryota > Metazoa > Mollusca > Bivalvia > Ostreida > Ostreidae > Saccostrea > Saccostrea cuccullata. The sequence continues at coordinate 49,636 of NW_026936444.1, forward strand.
TATACTCATGAACATGATGAAATAAATCAATGTGTCAATTGTATTATGCTCATGAAATATATCAATAAATAAAAATATTAAACACATTATCTTTGTATTTATTCTCTTATTTTTTCACTATAAGTTCACCTTTCACCTACTTACTAAGTATGGTATTTAGACTATAGCAATTAAGTAATTATCTCTCCTGGTTAAATTCCCGTTTTGCACACATTTTTTAATTACATGTAATTCAAATGTGTGCAAAACGGGAACAAACCGTCTTGATCATTAGGGCTAAATATGAAACTGAAACTGAATTTCTTTTACCTTCCGGCATTAAAGGAAACAAAACTAAATACACATCATCCGTGCACAAAGGCTTCAACATTACAATCTAAGGTTATGACTATATAAAAAAAATGATGGAATAAGAAAAAATAAATCTGATAAATGTAAATACATCATGCTGTGAAGTATTATGATAGCTTTGTAAAGAAGAAATGAAAGTAGACATTTTCATATCAATTCATTATAATTAAGTCGATTTCTTCCTCCCGTATCCCTCGAGGACAACAATCGCGCTAAAACTTTTTGAATAACCTTTTTTAAAGATATAAGTAATACCTTATACCCCTAATGACACTCTGAAAAAGTAACCAACTTACCATTGATTAGGTCAGCTTTCCTGAAAAATATGGCAGAACGAATTTGCAAAATGTGCATATTTGTTTGAATTACAGTATATTGTAAATGTATATTGTGTCAATTAATTGGTAAATTATTTTATTACATACTTTTAAAAATGTAATATATTTTATTTACAGGTATGTAAGACTAATATTTTCATCATTATTTGCTTGGTTGAGAAATTTAAGAAATATTTTATGTTACAGGATGACCCTCACTGGAAACCGTACATACCTGTAAATTGATAAAAAGGCGCCATGCTGTATCCTTAAATCATCTTTTTTTGCAATGAGAGGAAGAAAATACATTTTTTAAATTTTACTTACAAATTTGATTTTCAATAAATTAAGTAATTTAATTGAGAGAGAAGTTTTTCTTTAAAGGAAATAACTTAGATCTATTTAGATCATTTTGCATATCACGGGTTCTCTGCCCTTAATTCTAGGCACCGTGTACTTCATGGACTGGAGTTATGGAGTGGAATTTGGAGACATATGGAGTCAAATGATAAAAAATGTGTTCAGAAAAAATGGCTAAAGTATGTTTGCAGTATTGTTGGATCTTTTTCGTCTTGTAACCAAACAGATTGGCAATCATAAGTACAGAATGTCCTAATTAAAATTTGTTACTTAAACTTACTTTATATATAATTGAAATATGCTATTAAACAAAAGTCTTACAATGTTGAGATAGTTTGAGTGACAAGGATCACTTTAAATTTAGTGATAAAAATTTGCAGTTGAGGCCATCATTAAAAAAGTTATAGCATGAGTAATTAGAAGGACATATGCAAAAGATGAATCGATTAAAGTCCGATGGATTGATTGACTGTTATAGAAAGAAAGTAATTTTTTTTGAATTGCTTTGAAATCAAACTATAACATTTGACTTATCAAATAAAGCTTACACAGTCTAATCGCTCTATCTTTTCGGGTATTTCCGGCAAGCAGAAAAACAACAGTAACAGCGGAATTAAAATATGATCCCCTTTTTCATAAACTGAAATAAATGTAGGGAAACCTCTTACCTGTAAAGTAAGAAACTAAACTTCTGGGGCCAACTTTAAATAATGCTTCTTTACAGTTGAAAGATAGGATCATGATGTTGGAAAAACAGTTGAAAGAATTAAATGAAATAGCTGCCACAGCAATCAAAATGGCAAATATGAATCAACAATACTCCTAGAAAAACAATAATTCGATTTTAAAATTCTGAATTGGTCAGAACAGTAGGAACAGAAGTTAACGGAGGAGTTATGTGATCGGATGGCTGAAAAAGCATTGGATACAAAAGACATTCTGGTAATTCACAGAACTGCATCAAATGACAACAATCATCCAAGACCTGTCATTGTAAAATTTATCAGTGGTGAGGTCAGTGATCGTAAAGAGAGAACAACTAAAAGAAGATATTTTAATGTTGGATCACACACAGGAGACTGAAGTTTTTATCGTAAAAAATCCGGGAAAATATCCTACCCTCAACTAAAACGTGATTTTTTAGTTGAGGGTAGGATTTTTCCCCAGATTTCTTTACGATAAAAACTAGGGACTCTTGTGGATCACATAGCAACAAAAATGCGCAGCTGCTGAGAAAACTGAGGGCGGAGGAGACATGCAACAACATATGGTAAACAGCGCATGGGACTGTAATGGACATATCTTTGTGTATGACACAAATGGGAGAAGACACACGTTGGATGTAATGGATGATTGGTTGATTGATTGTATATTGTTTATTGTCCCTCTCGAGAATTTTTCAATCATATGGAGACGTCACCGTATGCCGGTGAAGGGCTTCAAATTTAGACCTAAACGTACTCGGCACTCAGGGCCATTGAGCAGTGAGGGTTCTTTATCGTGTCAGCGCGTACCGTGACACGGGGCATACGTTTTTAAGGTAATATCCGAAAGACCCGTGACTTTCAGTTCTGATGCCGAGCGCTTGGCGAAGGAACAGTCGCTACCTATTTTTACGTATTAGGTTTGAAGTGGCGCCGGGAACGAGAATCGAACCCGGGCCTCCCGATCACGAAGCGAACGCTCTACCAGATGTAATGGATGACATTGAAAGAAAACTTGGAATATAACCATTTACTTTGAAATATCCAAAAACTGGAGGAGCTTGAAGGACAAGGATGGCATTAATTTTATGTGGTTTTCTATGTTCGAGTTTGTGTGTGTATGTGTGTGTGTAACTAACTATAAAAAGAGTGCTGACACTTTATCCGATGTTTTCAATTTAAAGCTTTTAAATTTGTCCGATTTTTTTTCAATGGATTTAGAATGTAAAAACTATCTATGTATACACAAGTCAAAGGTTGAAAACTTAAACATTTTAAGTATGAATTTTAGAGGTTTTCATAAAATTGTCAAATACATAGGTATGCTTTTTTAAATCTGGGTAAGAAATAAGAATGTTTATTTTGTATGTTTTCAAGAAACTCGTAGTACAGAAGAGGTAAAGAAGTTATGGAAATCTGAAAGGGGCAATTAATCTGTTTTTAACTTTTCAATGGTAACTTCCCTTAACTATGCATGCGGTTTTTGAAAGTTTTTGGTTGTTCTGGCGGCCCCCAGTGAGCCAACTCCAGAGAAACGATCTTTTACGTGGCAAGGGGGGTTGTCATACTTGACAAGGGGCACCATTTAACGTCCCGTCCGGGGAACGAAATGATGACCTTTAACGAGATTGCTGAAATTCTTTTTTCAACTTGTTTGTCAATAATATACCTGGTTTTAGAAATTATTCATACGTAGAGCATGCTCTTTCGTATCAATTCAAATTATATATATAAACTCCATATGCAGGTGAAGAAGGTATGTTGCTGCATAAATCAGGGAAGTTGACGATAGAAAAGTTAAAGTCATCACGTATATAATGGAGCTTGGTTATTAGATAACTATTGTTCACTAAAATTAATAGCATTGCCTGTTCTCCTTAGCTAGTATCTTCTGCATGTCCCACCGTATTATATGTATATATGTTTTATATGTTTTTTACCTCATGTACCATTTATACATTTTGAGAGAATAAATTGAATTGAATTGAATTTTGTTGTAATAATATCTCTCAGTTGATTCTATACGCTTAGCATGTTCAACGTATGAACAATTTCTAAAACGAGGTAATTTATTGCAAAACTAAATTGATGAAACAACCAAATCAGCAATCTCGTTTAAAGTCACCATTTCGTAAGTTCTATGGTCGATATAATGCCCTTGTCAGCAAGTACAATCTATTAGTTAAATACTGACTGACACTTTTTCATACTAATGGTTAGACCATTATTTACATACTGACTTGTCGAGGGAATTCTTTTCCCCATTATTTTACGATCATAACAAATAGGAGCACAAGGCGGGTGTTATCGGTCGACAAGGGATGGTTACTCCGCATGGGCACCTGATCCCACCTCTGATTTTCTAGAGGTCAATGTTTGCTCTACTCCTGATTTGTATTATTTGAATGGACTACTGTTCGTTATCTCTATATATTTCATTGTTAAGTTTTGCCAGTAAATTTTCTTAGTAAATATCGTCATTAACTGATTAATATGAAATATTTATACTATCATGTAAAATGAAAATTGACGAGAAAGATCAAATAAATTTTGACGTCAAAGTAATCTTTTATCAAATGCGCACTCTATTTTATTAGGCAAACACAATGCATCGCGCTGCAGATTTTGTTGATATTAATGAATTCTTTATTTGTGATTTTATGTAGATATAATTTATATTGATCTCTACAGATGAGATTTATAAATTACCTTAACTGCCCTACCTGAATACATTAACTGGAATATGCATGTAAATAAATATAGTTCTCGTGGTTTTGTCAATAGCTTGAAAGAATTACCGATGTACACATTGATCCTTGGTGATAAGAATCTACAAAATTAATGTAATCTAGCTCTTAGGCAGATATAGTGGATGCAAGAGGGTAGAGACATATTCGTATGCTATACACTTTAATCTTATTCAGTAATAAAATAAACTACTGAGAAATCTTAATTATAAATCATTCGATAAGCTAGATACAGAAAAGTTTGAAGCAAATTCAAACATAGATATAAACATAGAAGTTTATTTCATAATGCTTATAAATAATAATACAAGCATTTTCACAAGCGTTTTGAAATTTCGAGAATTTAAATTATCTTTATTAAAAGTGATTAATTCATATTTATTTTGGGTCAAAATATTAAAAATCGTTGTATTTATATAACATTTTTATTGTCTTTTTTTTTGCTTTGCTAGACATTAACCTTTAGAAATATTTTTACTAAAATTATTCATAAAGTTTTGATTTTAAAAAATCAGTGAAGAAAAAGTGTGAACATTGTTTGTATTTAGTTTTTATTTACGAAACACCCATTGAAGATTATGAAATGTTAAATAATGACATATATTTATATAAGTGGCTTTTATCTGCATGTCATATTTACTTATCAACCCTGGTTTGAGATTTACTGACTTTTTATCCACCGTGTGATAAAACGGGCAAATAATGTGCAAGTAAATATAGCTTTGTCAGAATGTTCTATGTTATTAGCAGACCGGTTTTAGTATACTTTTAAAGCAAAATGTATTCAAAACGAGAAGAAAACATATGCTTTGGTCTTTAATTCGACATTTTTTAATACATCGACCACGTATCATCAATCAACAGTACTTTTATCATTTATATTATCCAGTGATCTTTAAATAAAAAATATCACAGAATCTGATGCATGTTTTTATTTAGATATTTGCAAGAAAATGACGTTAATGGCAACTTAAGACCAAAACGTTAAGATAAATGTGATGACTAAAGCCTGATTATCATCAACTTTTCTTACTTATCAAGCAATATACACTTATCACCTGCATATGGGGTCTATATTGTTGCTCAGTCAAGTCGAAATGCAAGAGCAAACTCCAAGATCAACGTTTTAGGCCTTGTAACATATGAAGATTACAAACAGCATGCCAACCAAAACTGCGTCTAAACTATACAAATCGGGAACATTGCAAACAAGAGCCTCTAAAACCATCAGAGGTGAGATCAGGTGCCTTGGAAAAGTAAAAAGGAAAATTCGAAGAAAATTCAATGGCCCAACAATTAGTATGAAAAACGTCAGTTAGTATTTAGCTTTTCAAGGACTTCATATTTAGTGAAGGACTTCAAATTTAGAACTTAACTCGGCACCTAGGGCAATTGAGCAGTGAGTGTTTTATATCGAGCTGTGCCTACCGTAATCGATTTTAAGGACTCATCCAAAGGATCCATAATTTTCACTTCAAAATGCCGAGCGCTGGAGCGAAGGAAGAGTTGCTACTCATTTTTCCCTGATTTATGTCAATCGCAATCGTGATTCGAACACATGATGTTATGATCACGAAGTGACAGCTCTTCCGACTAAGCAACCATGGCGGTCATTGTATCGATAATTAGACTTGTAAAATAATGACTTCAAACGACACTGTTCATATGTTCATATCCCCTTTTCATCACTTTGTTTGTCAGTAGCGTGTCTCGTCATCTGACTAAAAGAACTCGAATATTTACAATACCCATGTTTTTTCTTCACTGTTTTTGGTTTTTTGCGAGTAGTAATGAAGCCTGGCAAGATTTTCTGTTTTTAGATTGAAATATATATGAAGATAACGAACAGTATTTAAGATCAAAGGTCCATTAAGTAATAGTTACATGATGACACGAGATGATGCATACAAAATATCGTTGAGTTATTGCACGCGAGGAGGCGTTAGCCTCCGAGTTTGCAATAACGAAACGATATTTTGTATGCATCATCGAGCTGTCAATCATGTAACTGATTTATCCCATGACCCTTCATTTGACCTTTTCCCATATTTGGTATTTTCTTTACATCAGCTAATAAAGACTCTGAAACAGAACCACGTGATAGTCTTAACGCGAAGGGTTTTTTGGTATCCAAGTAACGGATTTACAAATTTGGTAATTTTCATAGTACTGTAACACGTGATCAATTTCTTGAGATAATCAATTCATTTGTTCTATGATCTGGCGAAAATGGCAGAAGGGGTTCAGCGTAAAGAATCGTCGTTTTTCAGCAAAGCCTACGACGAGGATAATTTTCAATCGAGTCAAGCAGTTCAGATGTATGAACACGGGCGATCGGATTTAAAAGGCCCATGGAGCCAGGACTTTATGAATTTCGATTTACAGTTTCCGGGATTGAAACGGGAAAATTTTACGGAATGGACTGAAAATACTAGATTCGGAAAACATGTGTCGGCCATTGAAATAAGTGCGCTTAAAAAATCAAGAAAGTAAATTCACGAGCCGTAACACTTCATGGGCAGTCAACATGGTTCAAGTGTTCAACTACTGGAAATCTCAGCAAAACAGCAACTTGGTGAGTTTAAAACCATTCCCGAAATACTCGTTAGTAAATACCAAGAACTTGTGTACTTTATATATCACGTTTTGTACACTGTAATTGAAGCCAGGTGCGCATATGGTTTCCCCTAGGCCTACCCCGAGGACTTTATATCCGATTTGTTCCGATATTCTACGGTACATGAGAGCAAGATGTTCATTATATGAACTTTTCAGAGGATGCCGGGAAGGAAAATGCTACTATTGAATGTGCGAATTTTTATCATGGGAGATGAAGTTATCCGCTTCGAGAATTATGCTCCGCCTGACAGTGTCGATGTCTTTTTTGTCAGATTTGTGCATTTTGATTTAAACTGTGTTAGCTGTTTTGTTTTGTTTTTCTCTTGTTTTTGTTAGTTCATTAAAATCTAGTTCTAAACGAATTTTTGTCTCATTTGCATAGCTCCTCCTACATCCGGAGTATAACCGTTGGATATCACTAGCTTTATATCACATATGTGATGTTTAATATATCACCACACTTATGTTGATATGAGAAATACACTCTTGCGAAGATCAAAGAAAAATTTGTCGGTCATGGGATAAACAATATATATCTTTAGCAGAGCAAACATGGACAAATCATCAGAGGTAGAAACATATGCCACAAAGGAGTGAGCTTCCCTTGTCCATCTGTCACACCTGCAATGTGCCCCTTGATTAGGGAATAGCGAACAAATCTGTCGACATTTCAATGTGTAAATGAAACTCTAACAATTAGTATGAAAAACGTCAGTCGGCATTTCACTTAACTAATAGATTGTATTTGCTGACAAGGTCAATGTATCTACCAAAGAACTTACGAAATGATGACTTTAAACGAGACTGTTGATATTCTTGTTTCATCAACCTTTTTGGCAATATCTTGCTACGTTTTAGAAATTGTAGATACGTAGAGAATTCTCTTGCATATCAAAGCAACGTAAAGATATAATTAAACCTCGGATGCAAGTGAAAGAATAAATTGCTAAGGAATACTAATTATTATAATGATGAGGAGCCAGTTTACTGAAATTCTATCAGGTTTTAAAAATAAAGAACTGACAATCATGAGTACGAGTTGAATACCCACTTGTAGACTAAACACTTGTTTTCAAAATATACTGACACGCAAAAGAAATGCAACACCCTACTTTAGGGGGAAATAATTATGTAAAGTAAATAATTTTGTTTTTTAAAATTATGAATATCTTTAATTTGGTAAACATCGGTAATTTAACGATTGAACGATTTTCATAACCTAACCGGAAGTCAAGTTTGAGTCAGATTAACAGAAATCAAAAATTGCATGTTTAACAAAACATTTGGCAATATTATGGAGTTTTAAGGGTTTCAACTGTTCATTATAAGTAATGCAGCAGTATTTCAAAAAATAAACTCTCCTTTCGTCTCCCGTAACGATGCTAAGATTCTTGAAAATGGCTTCAGTACCCATTTCCATTGCTCTAGCTGGAAAATTTCAATGTAAAGGTTATGGAGAGTTGCTGATGCAAAAAATCACTACATTACGCCTCAACAGGGTCTTACGTATCATATGCATTAAGGGCAGTCCTTGTACCGGAAGTCCAATGGTGGCTATACTGCTCGAAGAGAAAATTCAACCGAATCATCTGAAAAACGGGCATTTAAAACTGGCAAAGAATAATTCCTTCGCTCAGATCTCGATATTGATGAACCTATTGTATTGTAGTTTTTAGGGCAGTCTTGCACGTTTTACTTGAATGGCTTATGTTACTTAGTAAAGTAAAAAGATAAACATTTAAAATTTTCATCAAATCTCTGATGTTCTGAAAAGTGAGTTTAGCCTTACTGTATTCATTTTTGAAAATCATTAGATAAAAAAAAAATCAAACATTTGTAGATTACTGCTTGTGGCGTGTGTTTTGCGTATCAGTATTTAATTTACATTCCCTTAAACTGTAATACAATAACGAATCTTACAATAAAATACAAAGATAATGAACAGTAAATTCCACTGGACCATGTACATGAGGAAAATCGAAAAACATGTAGACAATTCAATGTTAAAAATCCTAACTCCTAGCAAGACTTTTACTGTTCAACAGCATGTTTTTTAGTAGTTTTAACTTGATGTAGATTCTCAAAAACTCTTAAAGAACTTTTAGAAAATTTAAAATAGCCATTTTTTGTCAAAAGTCAATTATATTAAGACGTTCAACTTTTCTACATTTTATACAACCATTTTTCACGATAAATTGATAAATTAAATGCAATTTATTTTTACATTTTAATATCATAGCAACTGCTTCAATAAAAACAAATTTTCCCATCTTGTGACTTGTCACCAACATATTTACATATTTAGTTTCTTAAAAATCATTCTGTTTCTACACACAAGTACTTAAAAGGAAGTTGGAGAAAACAGTCTTTGGAGACAATGTCTTCCAACTCGTCAACGCGACATGAAATTGTTTGTTTGTTGTTTAAACGCTCCTCTCGATAATTTTTCACTCATATGGAGAATACCTACTGCGTACAGCGCCTCAATTTATACGGTCTCACCCGAAGGACCGGGACATGAAATTGAAATTAAAGACACCACAGAGTCTACCAATCTGATGTTGTTGTACTGACTATAGATGATGAGGGACAACTAACAACTAAATTGTTTGACGAACGACATGATAAAACTTCTCTATCGTCTGCTTTCCTTTTAAGCTCACCTAAGCCGCAGGCTCAAGTGAGCTTTTCTGATCAAAATTTGTCCGTTGTCTGTCGTTGTCGTTGTTGTTGTCGTTGTTGTCGTCGTCGTTGGCGTCGTTGACGTTGTTGTAAACTGTTCACATTTTCATCGTCTTCTCAAGAACCGCTTGACCAATGTCAACCAAGCTTGCTACGAAGTATCCTTGGGTAAAGGGAAATCAAGTTTTTTCAAATGAAGGACCAGGCCCTCTTCCAAGGGGAGATAACTATGAATTAGTGAAAAATTAATGGCATATTTTAAAATCTTCTCAAGAACCACTGGGTCAGGAAAGATGAAACTCAAGTGGAATCATCCTCAGGTAGTGTAGATTAAAATTTGTTCAAATCATGACTCCCAGGGCAAGGGTGGGGCCACAATGGCCGATCAAAATTTTACATAGAAATATATATGGGGAAAATCTTTCAAAATTCTCTTCTCAAGATCTATAGGAACAGGAAAGATGAAACTCATGTTGAATCATTCTCAGGAAATGTAGATTTAAATTTGTTCAAATCATGACCCCCGAGGGTAGAGTGGGGCCACAATGGCCGATCAAAGTTTTACATGGGAATATACAGGAAAATCCTTAAAAATGTTCTCAAAATCCATAGGAACACGAAAGATGAAACTTTTGGTAAGTCAGGTAGTGTACATTCAAGTTTGTAAAAATCATGATCCCCCCCCCCTCGGTGTAGGGTGGGGCCACTATGGCCGATCAAAGTTTTACATAGTAATATACAGCTGTATAGGAAAAATCCTTAAAAATCTTCTTTTCAAGAACCGTCGGGACAGGAAAGATGAAACTTATGCTGAATCGTCCTCAAGTAGGGTCCATTCAAGTTTGTTCAAATCATGACCCCTGGGGGTAGGGTGGGGCCACAATGGCCGATCAACGTTTTACATAGGAATATATATTAGGAAAAATCTTTAAAAATCTTCTCAAGATCCATAGGGACAGGAAAGATGAAACTTATGTTAAGTCATCCTCAGGTAGTGTACATTCAAGTTTGTACATAGGGATTATGGCGGGTCTAAATGTTCAACAGGGGATATGCTTTCTCCTTTGAGGAACTTGACCCCACCTCTAGTGGTCCCAGGTGTCTGTGTTTGTTCTTCTTCACAGATTTTTATTGTTGAAAGAATATTTTTGTTTTATTTCTTTCGTTCCTTTCCAAACCCCCTTACTCCCTCACTAACCTAACTCCGTCACTTTTCGGAAAACTTCGCGTTATTTGTAAAAAAAAAAATGCGTTTATGACGTCTTGTTTTGCATGTTGAAAATCTACAATCAATAACCAAGCTACTATAATAGTCAAGTTAAAAAATACGTCCAAACAAATAAAATTTACACCTAATTTATTTTATAGAGAATGTAAAAAAGGCTTTAAGGAAAGAAACAACACATCCACTTCCTCAAACCGCCGAGGAAAACAATCACTGCGTTTTTTAAAAAAAATTGGTAAACAAATACAATCATTTCCTGAAAAAGTGTTATTCTTCCTATTTCCCTATCAAGCAATTAACAAGAGAATTATCAAATATATGTAGCAGAAATATTTATAGCATTAATTCACTGAATGTGAATTAAAATAAATTTACGCTTGACGTGAAAATATACACTTATGAAATAAATATTGATGCAAACGAAAGAAATGTCTTTGGGTGTTTTTGCTGAAGCAATGAAGAAACAGTGTGGAATTTCATTTATACACCAAAAGGTAACTAAATACGTACTGAAAAAATAGCAAGGAAATTAATGTAAAAGTTTTAGTGTACTTTTTTTTATTGAAAGATGTGAGTGGAAGCAATCTAATATCGTCAAAAAGATAAATAAATTAACACGTTTTATAGACTAAATTCGTTTTGTGTTATTTTAAAGAAATTACAGTGTACATGTAAATATGGTTCGAGCTCCACGTATCATTTTATAGAATGATTTTAATGTAATGTTAAAACTATTTATGTGTTTGTAATGAAAATATTGGGAAGCTACCTAAGGTAGTATGATCTGAAATGTTCTTACTGGAGTTTTATGAAGAGACTTACTTTTACATTTGACAGCTGACTTTTACATTTTAGTGATTGGAGTTTGTCAATGTTTAAATTGTAAAAGTCAGTCGTCAATTGTAAAAGTAAGTCTCTTCATAAAACTCCATTTATGTAGTCAGCGGTGTCTTTAGAAAAAATGGCAAACTCTCTACAAGATTAAAATATGGCAAGCCCTTTTACTATTTATTTATAAAATAATTTTTTCTTTCAATATGAGAGATATCTCTCTAGCATAGAGAGATATCTTTTTAGCTTATAGAGATATCTCTTTGACTAATAGAGATATCTTTATACTTTGGAGAGATATCTCTTTTTTGAAAGAGAGATCTCTTTTTGTAAGAGAGATATCTTAATAAGCTAGAGAGATATCTCTTTAAGCAAGAGCGATATCTTTAAAAGTTAGAAAAAGATATCTTTCTTAGTTAGAGAGATATCTCTTTAGATTTTCAAAAAGAGATATCTTTCTATGCTAAAGAGATATCTCTTTTAATGAAAGAGATATCTCTTTTCCAATCACCTGTAAATAAAATAATTGTTCTCCCGTTGAAACAAAAGCGAAACCGGAAAAAAAATAGTCTCTGGAATAGTTTTGCTGTTATAAAAAAAAAGCTAGACTGAGCATGCTATACCCAGTATGATATATGTACTATGTAGACAAAAATGCTATAAATCCCTTGTTTGAAACAACAAATAATAATGGCAACTTCTTTGATAAAAATGTTAAAAGTGTCATATTCGGGAAAACGAAAGTAAGCAAATAGTCTCAAATGCAAAGGACAGAATTTTCTCAGCTTAAAATAATCAACTTTTATTACAAATATGAAATCTAGAAAACACTGAATTACTTGTCATGCTTGGTAAAGCTTAATTAATGTTAAATATCAATGTAATTCCGTGAATAAAAAGCTTACTTCCGGTAAGGGAGAAGTCATTTTAAATAGAATTTAAATAAAAATAATGAAGAGAGATATCTCTTTGCAATAAAGATATATCTCTTTTTGCTTGAGAGATTTCTCTTTTATATACTTTTGAAAGGTATCTCCTTCACTTTAAGAGATATCTCTTAAGATAAACTAAGAGAGATATCTCTTTTACTTCAAGAGATATCTCCAAAAGTAAAAGAGATATCTCTCTAGGTAAAAGAGATCTCTCTTTTACTTTCAGAGATCTCTCTTTTACGTTCAGAGATATCTCTCAAGGAGAAAGAGATATATTTTCAAGTTGAAGAAATATCTCTCTTATCAAAAGATATATCTCTCTATTTCTTAAGAGATATCTCTTTCTCAAAGAGATATCTCTTAAAAATGAAAGATATCTCTTTAAATTTGGAGATATTTCTATTTCTTAAGAGATATCTCTCTAAATTGAGAGATATCTCTGTAAATTTAAGATAAATTTTATTTTCCTAATAAATAGCAAAAGGGCTTGCCATATTAAAACACCGCATCTTCTTTCAACTACAATATATCCCACTGGACACGTCATTACTGGTGAAAGTATTATACATGTAGTTGAAATGAAGGCTTTTAAGCAGACATTGTAAATGTTTCTAAAAATACAGGGAGACCTTATCTTTCAATTGGCGTGAAAACTCCATTTTAATTTGGAATAATGTCGAAAATTATACCAAACGTTTTGCTCTACATAAAGGGGAAGACTTTCACACTTTGTTAGAATGGATGAAGTGTTTTGGAAATATATATTACATGTATATTCTTTTTAGACAATTAAAAGGAAAACCGAACCATCTATATTCTTCCTTTTTCACTAAATTAGAAGTGAAGATCGAAGAATTAAAGAGACTACATGAATATGTTATGGTACTAGCAGTTAGGGCTTGTAACAATATCGTCTTCATTTGTGAGGCTCGTTATTATTGTGTATTTAGAAAGAACTTGGGTTTTATGCTACGTCTGGAAACCAAACATATAATCATATTCTACTTCCAACATAGAAATTCTCCAAGATGGTTGAAGGGGGGGGGGGGTGATTCACTCTATCACTCTGCAACAAAATCTTTTGTTGAAACAGCGGGACCTCCTGTTCATTTCAACCCTGTAGTAAAACGACCTGCAAGAAGTAATGATAAAGATGATCGACTGCGACAAATTTTCGGTTCATCTTGATTCAAATTTTATGATCAACATAATGACCACGTCAAGGCATTTTTGTGAGGTTTAATCTTTACAAGTATTTTTAAATTCAGTTGGTACGTTTAATCATTTTCCTACTGATGTTCGTTCACAAGAATGTCAAAGGATTCATAGTGGTTCTGCTAGTCGTCAGAAATTGCGTACTTTTTTATGGCACTAAATTTGGATTTAAGGGATTTCCGATTGCTTTGCTCTCAAATTGTACTATAAAATTCGACTTTGTTATTTGCAAATTATCCGTCGCTTACTCTTAACGGTGTTTCAATATGTTGATATTTATACTGTTTTCTTTCCAGCATGATTTGTTAAATGTGTTTAATTGGAAACCATCACTGAAAGGTAAGTTAAGACATTGAGTCTCCTTTTGTATACCCCAAGATTGAAAATGGTGCGAGGGTATATAGTGATCGTGATGTCCGTCCGTGCGTCTGTAACGCTTTATGATACAATTGTCTGACCGGTTCCTTATAAAAAACCGATTCGGCCGAGCTATAAATATTCAAGAAATAATTTAAAAAATTTTTTTTGGTCAAGGTAGTTCAATGACTTGTAGAATTAAATTTTGCTTCATAAAAGTTAGCCTTTCCCCAAAAACATTATTTGGAAAGTTGAAATAGGTACTGACGAGTTCCGTATGCCCTAGCAGTTCCCATTCAATTCGACCATAAACTAAAAAATAAAAGTCCCACACATTATCCATTGGCATATTGGTTATTTTACATGAAAAATAGGTTCAAGGTAATCTGATTACTACGTTTTATGACAAACGTTATGATTTTAAATTTGCAATTATCAACCTCCCTTACTTAGGCAGCAAAATACCTTTGCCACCTGTATACAGGGTATATCTCTCAGTTGATTCGATACGCAAGAGCATGTTCTACGTTTGTACAATTCTAAAATTCTATAGATTATTGACAAAACAACTGATTAAACAAGAATATCAGTAGTCTCGTTTAAAGTCATTATTTCGTACGTTCTATGGTCGATACAATGCATACGGAGTTAATATCTCTAAGTTGATTCGATACAGAAGAGCATGTACTATGTATGAACAAGTTCTAAAATGAGGTAAGTTATTGACAAACAAGTTGATGAAGCAAGATTATCAGTAGTCTCGTTTAAAGTTATCATTTTGTAGGTAATAAATTGTCGATACAATGACCTTGTCAGCAAAGACAATTTATCACTGAGTTAAATAATGGCTGACATTTTTCTTATATGATATAATGATATAAAAATATGAAACACAATTAATAGAAAAAATATCAGTAAAAATATGAATGTGTACGAAATGTTTTTATTTTGACAGAGGTGATACTTTTGTTATTACTGACATCGGGTACACTTCACTTTATTTCCCTGTCAATTCCTGTACCGACTTAAGTCTGGCAGAAGTTCCAATAGAGGTGTACCAGAATTGTTCAGGGAAGGATCGCGTCTTACACTGTCTGCCTAACGACCATGATGACCTCGGACTCTGTTGTTTCTCAATTACATGGATAGAAAAAGGCATTTTTACTTTTTAAAACTAGGTCTTGTATTTGTTGACAGTTTTTTTTATATTATTCATGGTGTAACGATGAAACATTTTTTAATTTAACATGTAAACAAAAATATCAGTTTCCGCAGAAATAAACATGTTACAGTTTAAAGTATCCTTTTTTGATAAGCCTCTGTATTTTTTTTGTACAGGACGATGTCCGTATTACAACAATTACCAAGGAAATATGGATGAAAGACCGTGTCCAGGGGTTTCAGACTGCCCAGAAAGACTTTTTAAGTCTCCATTGTCTATCCATTGTATGTACAGATTGTATATGCTCTTTTCAAGAAAAAAATCTGAATAGAAGATTAAATACTGATTTCAAATAATCAGACCTTCGATTACTGAGAGGGTATAGGGATTGTTTTATGGGGATAATTTTTTGTTAACATATCGAATCAGCCAACAATGGCACGAAATATAAGTTCTATTTATTATTTTTCATTATAAGAAATTTCCAAACAGCAAAGTCTTACTTTCACCTCTCTGTTGAGCAAGGGGAACAGGTGTTATATAAGTATAACTATATTAATTTTTACGAGAATATCAATCTGTACATGCCCAAACCGCTGGCTAACAGAAGAGGCAATGTAGCGGTAATGTATATTTTTAAATGTAGTGGTAATGTAATCCTTTTTATACCGGTAAAGAGTATGTAGCGATAATGAAAATGTTGTAAATGTAGCAGTAATGAAACGCACCGAAATGATTATTAATTAATGTACATTGTAGTCCGCTTAAGATTCCTTCCTTAGAGTCACATTTATATAATATTTAACCTACAATCTTGAATAATTGCAAAATGGCACAATCATATAGAAAATTGACTGAAATCTGTAATATATTTTTCCTGGTTCCTAGCTAGTTAATGAATATTAAACAAAGCAATAATGGATTATAAAAAATCAGCCACAAATAAAAAACAAATCAATCACAATTCTATGATGCCTACTTGTCTCTACAAACTTATCCCCGTGAGCTGCAAACAGAGTGAACAAGAAAACATTGATGTAACCATCAATTGTCGCCCGGGAAATAAATAAAGTAAACAATGGAAATGGGTCTTGATCATCAAACCGCTTTGTTATGTGTGAAGAAAGCATGCGTCTAAATGATGGAGACGATAGTCGAGTATATTTTAAAAACTTACAGTCGGATAAAAATCGAACCAAAACGATACCCTTTCTGTCTTTTTAAACTTTATGAATTTCTCAAGTAAATGTTGGCTGCATAAAATATAAATTGAAGCTAGACCCATGCATCATCTATTTTCAAAAATGTATTTCACTTTAAGAATATAAAACACGAACTGTGTATATAGAGTACGTTTTTATGCGATAAGCAAAATTCGATGTTCTTAAAAAGGGACCTGTCGTTTTTTTTTCTCGATAGTAAATGATAAGCAACTTGATATATTAAATATCAAAACATATATAGTTTGAAAAATTCACTTTATGGAAAAATATATTATGTATCCCGTAATTTATAAAGGGAAAGAACATTCTGATTAACAATCTTTTTAATGTGAAGAAAACCTTTAATTCTGAATAACTTCTCCCAGCTCAATCCCCATATCCCGATACACCAACACTTAACTTATATGTACAGAGAAGCCCGGTCCTCCGGGTTGCAATAATCTGATAATTCCTTATTTCCCGACACAGCCTGCAACTACCTTATACTAGAGTTTACAGCCTATAAGTCCCTTTATTATAATGAAAATATTAGTTTTTGTTTTTTTTCAAAATAAATTGCGAGAATACCTATTTTAAATGCATTCAATTAAACCTGTTTTTTTTCTATTTTCCAGTGCATGTCAAGTTGAGAACTTCTATTTTAAATGCATTCAATTTTAATGTTTGAACATGTTTTTTTCTAGTGCATAGTAGTTTTGTTAGTTTCGTGATCCTCTTTGATGAGTAAAAGTTGTCACTGTTCTGTTGTTGCATATTCCAAGTCATTACCTACAGTTTAAAACGTGGCATAAATTAAGGGGAAAAAAGACAAAGCAAATCCTTAGTACAATTCTTAGGTATCACTAGTATCTTGGACTTTCAGAAAGGTGTCGCATTCTCGGCGCTACGTAATAAGCTTCTGTCGAATGGTGAATCGATTCTCATTAGTTTAAAAAATAATAACATCAGCAACTTTAAATTGTTGTTGACAACGATGAGACAACTTGAGGTTCACCTCTGTGCCGTACGAGACGCTGTATTGGATAATTGCTACTCGTTCACATTCGCCGGAATTTCTTACCCATGTATATTTTGACAGTGAATGAAAGCTGTGTAATTTTTAGACGCTAATTAGGTAATGTCGAGAATGCCACGCCTTTCTGAAAGTCCAAGGTTAACTGAGAATTGTACTATATTTCCAATCCAATATGTGTTTTGAGTTTCAGGTTTATATTGCAAAATTGCAATCAATGAAATTGAAATTGAGGTTCCCTGAAAACTAAATAATACTGAAACATGACACATTTTGTTAAGTGAGAGCATGTTTTTAATTCTGTAACTTTCGAGTAAGCTTCAGCGCCGAAATTGATAAACCTGGCGATATGCTTTTTCTTTAGTATCAATACCAATCTCACATTTAATGGCGAACAACATACTTGACTAGATATATTAGTCATATGACTTTGAACCAACATTTTATTACTTAGGTTTAAATTCTGATTAAAAATTCAAAACCTCCAAAAATCCAATCAGATGGAAATAGAAATATCATTTTTTATATAAATCAAAGTATAGTTTTTTTTATTCAAATTGTTCATTTCAGACAGAGGTTGTTATAAAAAGGAAGTCTTTATAGTGGCATCAACAACTGTGACAGATTCATCAGTAAAATCATCAACTTATGCAGAGATATCTGGTAACTCTCTCTCCCTCTCTATTTTATATAAGATGTGTGTGTGGGTGGGGGAGGTGTGAGGGTATGTGTGTATTATTTACATGTGTGTTTGTCATCAATTTAGATATCAATACGACACAAATTTTGATGCACCAGATACGCACTACGACAAATTATATCTACATAATTGCTCTTGTCGGAACGTTATAAATACAAAAAAAGAGATATCTTTCTTATAGTTTCAAACTCTATATTTATTTCAATGATTGTGAAAAGTAGAACAGCGCCGCGAGAATTCCATCGGCATCGAAAGCGAGTTTCTTTTAGTTGCCTTGATGGCCGAGCGGTCTAGTCTGAACTGCAAGGAGGCAGTTTCCGTAGGTAGAGAGTTCAACACCGGCTTGGGACGGGAGTGAGTACGTTTTTCTTTAGAGATGAATTGTCCTATTTAGTAATGAATGAAATCCTTGTTGAAAATTGGAAACAAAATTAGTCCAAAAGTGTTTTTTTTTTACTTTTGTTTTATAGATTTTAAATGCTAATGTATTCTTGGAAGTAAAAATATTTTTTTCCAAAGTTTTATACTTGAAAAATGTATCTTGTCCACAGGGGATGTCTACCTAAATCTGCTCTGCAGTGAGCATTTCTTTAATAGTTTTACAAAGTACACCTAAAAATTCCTTAATAAACTTCATGTGAAAGTTTTCATTAATATTACGAATACCCCAAATCTCAGAGCAATAATAAAGCATTGGTGTGACAACAATTCAAACAGAAAGAGTTGGGATATGTTTATGTACCGTAAATAACTAATGAAGAGCGTTTTTTATTGCATTCAAAAAGTATAATCCAGTTTTAAACAGAATACATGTAAATGATAATTATATGATAGTTGCTCTTAATACACATTTTGCTCGCAATTCTGCTTTAAATATTCCATACCTGGTATCTGGAAGAACGATGTGTTGTCAAACGCAACAACTATAACCTGAGGTATGTACGATTGGATAAGGTAAATATTTAAAATTTCCCCTGTTTTTTAATTGTTTGATTTGCTTAATATTTTACATATCATTAAAACAGTTGACAATATTTAAGTCTTCTCTTGTTCGAAAACTTTTATACTCCTAGAGAATTTGTTATAGTTAAGCCGAGATTCTTTGATGTGTATTGTCAAGAAATCCTTCACAGTATTAAATGTCTACTAAGGGAAAGCTGTATCAACTTATTATAGACCATTCTTGTTTACAGAATTTTAAAATAAAGAATTATTACACGTCGGGAGCAAGCCCCTGTGTACACTGTAAAAACTGCGTATAGAAAATAAACACTTCCATTACATAGACCTAAACATGTTTTAGATTGTGTTGAATTTGAATGGCTAAACACCTATGCCTAAACATGTACTATATCTAAAAGCGTGTAGATTTAAGACGTGTTTTGATATAAGCGTTTAGAAATTGAACATTTTTGTAACGTACAGTTATCTTCCCGGAATGACGCGTACATATATTTGAACATTAATTAGAGCGGTTATCGAAACAAAAAAAATTCCAGTGTAAGCTTACATTGTTTTACATGATTTAGCTGTACCTAATTTGGCCGACCCCCAATTTATTGACAGTTATCGAAATACTACTGAGAATCTATTCTGCTGTGGGTTTTTTGATTTTTGTCTTTTCAGATATAAGCGGTCGTTGAAGGAGACAAACGATGTTGACCAGGATTGCCTGCTATTTCCATTTACTAGGATGTTTTGAATGATCTCGGGCAAAATATTATATGTCACAATGGTCAACTTTGGACGAGTTCGCGGAAATTCATTGGACCATACTTCACAATGGTCATATTGTCGAAATTGCCACCTTTAATTTAACCATTGAGCTGCTGATATTGTACTCTTTGCGGTTGATTTTGATATACATGTATGTGATGGTTCATGTTGATATATGTGAAGTTGACGTTGAAAATCGTATCTCATACAATGTAAATCTAAAGCAAAATAATATAATTAAAAAATAATTCGTGTTGAAATCTGTCCGTAGTATGAATGATGTCAACCCAACGTGCTACTATACCCGTCAGGGAGTGCACACCTTATTGTTGAAGTTGGGGGATGACAGTTTGCCAGCTGCCCCACTGTTGTGTAGACCACTGTGAACAGTACCTGCCAACTCGAATATAATTAAAATTAAACAGGTTTTTAATTTAAAAGATATAGGTCTTTGATAATGACGACATATTGTCAATTAACAATAGTTATTTCCATTCTTATTGATACGATATATCCCGGTGAGCTTAAAATAATAGATACAGCAGAGTCCTACACATCAGTTTCATATTTAGAAATTTTAATTGAACAACGCGTTAATGATCTGACCAAGCTCTATGATAAACGTGATGACTTTAAGTTTACGATCGTCAACTTCCCTTACTTATGCAGCAATATTCTTTCATCGCCTGCATAAGCAGTTTATATATCTCAGTTGATTCGATACGCAAGACCATGCTCTTCGGAAGAACAATTTCTAAAACGGGGTAAATTATTGACATACAAGTTGATGAAACAAGAATATCAGCAGTCTCGTTTAAAGTTATCATTTCGTAAGTTCTATGGTCGATACAATGACTTTGTCAGCAAATACAATTTATTATAGAGTCAAATACTGACTGACGTTTTTCATACTTATTGTTAGTCCATTTTTATAAACTGAATTGACGACGGATTTTTCGTTATTTCCTGACCATGACAGGGAGCATGCGGCGGATGTGACCGGTCAGCAGGGGATGCTCACTCCTCCATGGCACTTGATCCCACCTCTGATTGTCTATTGTGCTCTGCTCCTATTTTGTTTTGTTTTATGGACTTTTGATCTTGAATACTGTTCGTTATCACCACATATGTTTCATCTATAAAAGCTACTTTACTTGAATACATTACATGGAACATGCGTAAATAAAATTTTCTCAATTTATCAATAACTCCAAAGAATTCAATTCAAACACTGATGTACATTTTGATCCGTGGCGATAAGAATCCACCCTCTGTTCTAGCTCGTATGTAAGGCAGAATGTGGTCATTCGTAAGAGGTAGAACAAAAGGTTCTTGCGTTTTAGAATTTCTTGAATTATGATTTTAAAATCATATTTATTTTTGGTTAAACCTTTTAAATTTGGTGTATATACATATTTTCGGAATAAGGCCATCATCATCATAATTTTTGTTTGCCCTCTAACGACTTAGGGTAAAATTACTGGGTCGGTAGATAAGTTGGAATTTTTTTCCTTAGAAAATTTCAACAAGTTTGTTGACGGAATAATAGGAATAAAAAGAAAAAATATCCTAGCTGTCCTGGAATGTAAAA
>NW_026936445.1:0-71549 GCF_032062105.1 Saccostrea cuccullata
CTGATATATCGAATTTACGGCTAAACGAACTGATTTTGAGTCCCTTTTAGGTTAAATATAATGAAATTAACATCTTTTATAACGAACTTTCAAAGATCTCCAAAAATTTGATCAATTGAACTGACTTTATTTCCTTTTAGCATTTGTATATAGTTTCAGTTTGATATAAAAATTTAGTTATCGAAGGTATGTTTTGTAATATTTGTTCCCTAACACATTCGGTAGTCATACTGTAAGGAAAGCATGCATAACGCGAATTTGCTATAATGGTTACACGAATTCATAATACGGATATAACGAACTGCGGATATAGCGAATTAGATTTACAGGTCCAGAGGAGGCTATAACCGAGTTTTACAGTATATAGTAAATTAGTAAAATAAGGTAATTTTAATTTTACCCAATTTTATCTATTTATCTAAACATGACATTTGTCTATTTAATACTTAATTTTTGAAATAATACTCGTGTATTCTCTAATGAAATCCTGGCTTTTTGATCGTGCGAACGTACCCTGTGCACATATAAACATAAAAAATCTTTATATATGTTTATATTGTACCAAAAAATTAAGATGCGCTTTAATATGAAAGATAAGCATTTGCTGAAAATTTCAGCTTAGCGCGCCTTTTATTTTTCTAGAAAAATATTTTGTTTACAGATGAAAACAAATTTCAGAATATGTTATCTTTGTGCTTAAAGTGTAATATAAGTGAAACGGAAATGGTTGTTCGTTTAGTTTCGTATTAACGTTAGACCTACGTTTCTGTTTAAAGTCTTAAACACTAAAAAATATTAATTTTACAATCATACAAGTAGTATGAAACTGCCAAAGTACGGAGGCTGCACTGGGATAATACTAGTTGAACAGCAGTTCATTTGAAACCTCTCTGGTGACGGAGTTGATACACCTTAGTTCGTTTCGTCTCCTATATGCCGTTATAAGACCTGAATAAGGCAGACGGTTGCGGAGAATAGACAGCTAAGTGTTTAACAGTAAACCAGTACGTAAGACCTGAATAAGGCAGACACTTGGTTGTATAGAGAGAGAGGTGGCATACATATGTACCACAGGAAAAGGTGGGGGAAGTGCCAGGAGACTTTTGTAGTGGCAGGTCAAGAAGAAATTTGTGTACGGGAGACACTCGTTGACCACAGTTAGTGGTTGTCCAATCAAGAAGAGATCCATTGTATTACTTTACCGTATTTGTATTATAATTGTGTATATATTTTATTGGTCAACAAAAATCTGAGTTAACAGGTTAACGAACCTGAGTGTAACGCCTCGGTGATACAAGACATATCACCACACACACACAAGCTCGGCCGCGTTGCACGTTACATAAGCTTTAGAAAAATATACCAAGCCAGTTAAATTTTATTAGAAAAAGCAAAATAGTTAAAATCAGCCTGTGTGATATTGCTGATTTTTATACCCCCCGCTTGAAAAGCGGGAGGGTATATAGTAATCGTTAATTCCGTCCGTCCGTCTTTACGTCCGAACGTCCGTCTGTTACGCTTTGGGGTACCCATCTCTTATCCGCAACTCCTCTCATACCACTGAATGAAATTTGATGAAACTTTCACAGAATCTTTATTACATATTGCCATTGTGCACCTCCTATTTTACTTTTTGATCCGACACATATTTTGGGTTTCCCGGCCACAGGAAAACATGGACTTTTTCACTAGTTATAACCATATAGGAAGCGGGGATATCATTTAGTGAGCTCATCGCTCACAGTACCTCTAGTTTGTCATCATACCCCCTGCTTGTAAAGCGATAGGGTATTTAGTAATCGTTAAATCCGTCCGTGTGTTCGTCCGTCCGTCTGTTACGCTTTGGGGTACCCATCTCTTATCCGCAACTCCTCTCATACCACTAAATGAAATTTGATGGAACTATCACGGAATCTTTATTACATATTGCCATTGTGCACCTCCTATTTTACTCTTTGATCTGACACATATTTTGGGTTTCCCAGCCACAGCAAAACATGGACTTTGCCATTATAACTATATGGAGGCGGGGATATCATTTAGTGAGCACATTGCTCACAGTACCTCCAGTTTTGTTTTTCCTCATGATATTCACCTGGCTTGGTATATTTTTATAAAGTTTATATTACACTTTTTGCACCAAGATAAAAATTCTGAAGTTAAATTAGGGAATAACTATCTCCTAATTTGGTATTTGCGACCGTTAATGCTGATTTAACGGTCGCAAACTGAGTTTTACCGGCGACGCGTAAGCGGAGCCGGTAAAACGGATGTTTGCGACCGTTAAATCAGCATTAACGGTAGCAAATACCAAATTAGAAGATCAGTTATTCCCATTCTAATGCAATCCATGCATTTTGTTTGTTGTTTATGTCTTATTTTGATGAATTTTGTTACATGAAATACGTCACGGAGCATTGTGTTTTTGCGTCGCTCTATTATGACGTCACAATGAAAAAGCTTTCACGCTCGTTAATGCTCATTTTACTGCTTCAAACATCAGTGCATTAGCCAATGAAAAAGTGTTTTACAAAACAATTGCATTAGAATTAATGATGAGGGACTAAACTTTCAAATCATATCAAATAATTTAAATATGATTTAAATATGACTTTCCAAACAAACTAGAACTTTGTTAGCTTTTAAATGCTTCCTATCAAAGTGCAGATTTGAGCCAAAAATCCATAAAAAGTATTTTTTTTCTCTCTTAGTAAACGATCGAAACTTTTTGTTTTTGTATCAGTTTGTACATTTATAAGACTACTTTATTAAATATAGGTGAAAATAAAAAAAAGTTAAATATTGGAAGCATAATTATGAAAATAACTAATATATCCTACAAAATTTAAAAAAAAAACACACACACAGAGAAAATTCGGATTAGCCAATATCCAGTTAAGTTAAATTATTTATGTAAATTTGGTTATATCTTGCTTTAGACCCGATATAGTTATATGATTTTCTGCAAAAAGAACCATCCTTAAACTTTTGAAATAGAAGTAGGTATCACATGATTGGCAACAGTATTTTTTATTCTTTATGTCAAGGAAAAAGATAATGACCTTGACCTGACCTTGTCTCTAATATAAAGGTCAAATTT
This sequence comes from Saccostrea cuccullata, assembly GCF_032062105.1. Lineage (NCBI taxonomy): Eukaryota > Metazoa > Mollusca > Bivalvia > Ostreida > Ostreidae > Saccostrea > Saccostrea cuccullata. The sequence goes on from NW_026936445.1 coordinate 3,101, forward strand.
AATTTCACTGATACTATCACTTACTGATATTGTCTTCTTGATTCTGTTAAAATTTCATTAATTTTTAAATATTAGAAATATGAGAAGAATCCTACCTTAAGAGTTTAACCGCTTAACACAAATTACTAAAATAAATAAGTTAAATTGCTTAAGAATCTGTTTTTTAAAACAAAACCTTTTTAATTAATGATCATCTGCTGAGACTGATTTTCTATGCAAGACTTGAAGGTGTGGCACTTAAAATGAAATATGTGGAGTAACGATCCGTATTCGAGGTCAAAAGTTTATTAAAGTCCATTAATCATTTCAAAATAGGAGCGGAGCAGACTTCGATCTCTAAAACATCAGAAATGAGATCATGTACCATGGAGGAGTGAGCATCCCCTGTCGAACGGTCACGCCCGCCTTCTCTTTTTCATGTGGGGAAAAATCTGTCAACTCATTGTATAATAATGACCTTACAATCAGTATTTCAACAATCAGCTAGCATTTTACTAAGTGAAAAATCGTTATTACGATATAAATTCAATATTTAAAAGCAAGCATTTCATTTAAATGAAAATGTATAATTACAAGTAAAAATATAGCTGAATGTCACTATGGTAATTTTACGTTTATAAATGCATGGCATATGATTGATTAATGAAAAGTTTATACCTGAAATGACAAGGATTTTGAAGGATGGCGTGAGATGAAAGAGGTATTTCTCTGTTTCTTTTTATAAATCTATTGGGTTTAATAACATCAATTTAATAAACTATCTATAAGAAAGAATTTTTTTCCTATTTTATTTTATACTTTTTTTATTCGCATCAAAAAAATTAGTACGTAATTATATTATTTGTTAAATGTTTCAATCATTCAATTCGAATTATCGACTTGGGTTTTGGCTAAGATTTTGCCTAAGTAACTGTTATTTTTAGCTCACCTGAGCCGAAGGCTCAAGTGAGCTTTTCTGATCAAAATTTGTCTGTTGTCTGTCGTTGTCATTGTAGTCGTTGTTGTCGTTGTCGTCGTCAACTTTTCACATTTTCATCTTCTTCTCAAGAACCGCTGGGCCAATTTCAACCAAACTTGCTACAAAGTATCCTTTGGTAAAGGGGATTCAAGTTTGTTCAAATGAAGGGCCACATCCTTTTCCAAGGGGAGATAATTATGAATTTGAGAAAAATTAATGCCATTTTTAAAAAATCTTCTTCTCAAGAACGACTGGACCAGGAAAGATGAGACTCATGTGGAATCATCCTCAGGTAGTGTAGATTCAATTTTGTTCATATCATGACCCCCGGGGGAAGGATGGGGCCAAAATGGCCGATCAAAGTTTTACATAGGAATATAAAGGAAAAATCTTTAAAAATCTTCTTCTCAAGAACCACTGGGTCAGGAAAGATGAAACTCATATGGATTCATCCTCAGGTAGTGTAGATTCAAGTTTGTTCAAATCATGACCCCCGGGGTAGGGTGGGGCCAAAATGGCTGATCAAAGTTTTAACTAAGAGTATATAGGAAAAATCTTTTTAAAAGTTCTTCTCAAGAACCATTGAGACAGGAAAAATGAAACTCATATGAAATTATCCTCAGGTAGTGTAGATTCAAGTTTGTTCAAATCTTGACCCCCGGGGGAATGGTGGGGCTAAACTGGCCATCCAAAAATTAATTCTCATAGGAATATAAAGGGAAACCTTTAAATATCTTCTTTTCAAGTACTTCAAAGCCATGATCAGTAATATTTATGTAGACTTGTCTTCAGGTAGTGTAGATTCTAGTTCGTCCAAATCATGATAATTATGTGGTTTTTCCTAGCTGATGTGCTCAGGTGAGCGCTGTGGCCCCTGGGCCTCTTGTTAAGCAATTGTTTCCGGTTTTCGAAGGCAACATGTGTGAGGTAAGATATGAGTCTAAACTGTCTACCTTTTGGGACGATGAAATTATTTTCTATAGGCAGCTGGTCCCACCTGTGGAAATTTTAACCGTGTTTTATGCGCTCTAAACAGATTAGTATTTCAAAATCTTTGTGGGGGATTGAACATTGTTCGCTATCTTTATTTTTATTTCATTTGAATCAAGAGTTTTTCAAAAGCCATTCTTCCCAACATCTCCTGCAGTAAACATTTTTTATAATGACCTATAAAGTGCAAACTTTCTTTGTTCGATGCATCGAAAAACAGGAATAAATTTGTTTTTTTAACTCGGCAGGCGAACTTTCTACAACAACAAATGACAAAAAATTTATCATATCACATGTCTTGCATATTTGTGCTAGCATGCAAATTTATGAAATTATAAGAATGATGTAAATGTGTTTCTTTTCATTTTATTGCAGTCATTTGAAGAAGACATTGATTGTTTATACAGAGTTTCCAAATTTAAAGTTTTAATGTTGCAATGCACTTTGACAATTACGCGTTTTAATGAAAAACAATTCAAAGTGTGTTGAATTTGGGATCATGTTACATGTAACGCACATCTTAAAAGAATTAAATTCATTTTCAAAGTTCATAAATCGAACAAAATAACATACTTTGAAACAAAATATGCACAACTCAGGCAATATTCTTGGGGATTTTATCTTTGATAAATAATAATATGAACCTTATTGGATAACTCTCGGTCATGAGGTCGATCACTTCAGGATGTGAAGTATTGACTTTTTACATACACCTTATGCATGATCCGTAGCGGAACGAGAAATACGACAAAAATGTTTTATTATTAATATAAATAATTTTCCGAAATAAAACAATGGTATTATTTGATAAGCACAAAACATTGTTTTCTTTCCGCTCAAAGTTATAGTCATTCTTATTAACGTTATTTAAAGAGATACCGTATAAGTAGAATTTTTAGCGAGGATTTAATAGCATTATTAACGAGGGTTCCGAGATCGCTCAAATTGAATATCGCTAAAAAATTATTGCATTTTATTCGTTATAACTTCTTTAACGTGCATTTAAAAATCGCTAATAACATCTCGCTAAAAATAAATTACCAGTTTTCCACTTGAACGGTTGTTTAAGGATGTATGAAAAAAAAATATGATTGCGCCCATGTGAAAAGGGTCCTTATGGCAATTTTTATGCATTTTGATTTTTTCAAGGATTCTTATAGAGTAAGGTTAGAAGTTGTCAAATATGAATTTTCATGGTCCTACGTCTACTCTAAGTAGGGTTTTTCTTCATTTTTATCAAATATACTTTAACAGGTAAATAATGACGTCATGTTTTTCAACAACGTCAAACGTTTTCAGAGTGAACGTTAAATGATTGTCTTCTGTAATTTTACTACGGTGATTAATAGTTGTATAATATTTGATATTTTTCCATGCACATTGTGTTTATCTCATTGTCTCTTTTAATTTTTAATAATTATTTAATAGTTATATATATTATGGATTCATCAGTGGTGTATAGTATTATGAGTGAGTGTTTGTTTTACATTTCACTTTTCTATGACACCAGGAGGAAACCTGAACAGCGGGCAACATCCATTCATTTTTTTTTTTTTTTTTTTTTTTTTTTTTTTTGAAAAAATTATTTTCTCAAACAAAATATTTATTGGTTATCCATGCAAGAGTCATTTGATAAGCCTGTAGAATTCATTTGAAAATTATTTTAATTTAAACATTGCTCTCGATAGGTCAAGATTTCAGCATAAACGATATATCTCTAGCTATCACATATGTGAAAATTATTTTTTTTTTATATTACAGCATTACGCTACCTAAATTCTACTGCGAAGTGAAAATTTATTTGATTGTTCTTTCTTTCTAAATTTTATATAAAGACAGAAAAATTGTGAAGTGTGGTACATGTAACATGTAATTACGATACACAATAGACAGTAAATAAGAAGGAAATTCGGTTGATTCACTGCATTTTTAAGGTTGTCTGTCTGCATTGGGTCAATAATGACACTGCTTTTTTGAAAATAAAAAAGGATACACGAAATATTTTTCAGTCTCGCAGTAAAAATATTTTAATATTAACCAATCAAAAGGTGGAAGTTTTACAAACAAATGAATGAGTTATAATCCGCAACCATTTACACAATAGATAAACCCAGGATTAACATTTGTAGGATTATGTGTATGTTGGTGAAGGGGGGGGGGGTAAAAATCTAAATGGCAGAAACTTACAATTCTTGTGAACACGAGTTAAAATAGATATTTTTTTTTTACTTCAAAAGTTTAAGGTGCACCCAGTACCATTAACCCTACAACTTGCAGATTCACTTTTTTATTTAGGTTTGAAATAATGCTGCCTATTATTCTTCATTTTATATTTGTACCTTTAATTCTGAGCATTGTCATTTTCAAAATCGCACAGCGATCATAAACACTATGAGCCTTGGACTGAATTGCTATGAATTCAGTACATTTGTATTGTTAATCATGTATATAATGAGACCCTAAAATAAAAAAAAATCTGGTTTTATTTTATGAAATGGATGGTTTTAGAAGCACACCCATAGAATTAAATTAAAGATGCCATTTACGGTTTATATGTATAGCTTTTGTTGGGGTAGGGGTGGGTTAAAGATTAATAACATGTGATTGTTTATGCCGAAATATACAGTCAGTTGAATATGACTGTTTTGTAAAATATATATCCTGACAATTGTCTGTGAACTGGCTGAGCTTTGAAATGTCAGATTTTTGTAGGGATAGAAACATCTTAGAAAATCATCATATTATTTATGACCTAATTAAAAAAATCCCCTTCGTTCCAATGTTGTTTTCTAATTTTATTCTATAAAGTGAGTTTAAAAGAGTATGAATTCCATTCTGGTCCCGTGCCCAGGGACGTAGCAACAGGAGGGGGGGCAGGGGGGCCTGGCCCTTCACTTTTTTCCCCAACCTAACTTATACTATAGGAATTGATAATTGAAATTCTGGTTTCCCCCCCCCCCCACTATTAGTTATGTACGGAAAATGTAGTATAAAAATTGGTACTGAAAAAAAAGTTGGCCTTTAACTAGGATTTTCGACTTTGTGCAACATTAACCCTTTTTTTTTTTTTTTTTTTTTTTTGCTTATCAGGTTTTTCAGGGAAGTAAAAAAAAATCTCTGGCTGCCCCCCCCCCCACACTTTCAAAAACGATGCTACGTGCCTGGTGCCAGAAGCTTGGATATGCTAAGCCTTGTAAAGCCAACATGTTACGGAAATATATAAGGACACTCCCACCTCCATCCCCTGCACTGCAGCCAAAATAAAACAAAATGCAAGCATATTGATGCGGTTTTGTGTCATGTATTTCATTTTCAGCATTGAATTTTATTTTCTGTTAGCATTTACATGAAGAAATAAAACTTGACCCTGAACTTTTAAAGATTTTTTTATCAACCAAAACAAATAAATAATTTTTGAGCATATTTAATAATATTTATCCATAATTTAATGGCAGGTTAAACAATATATAATTCCACACTGATAACTGCGATGAGATTATAAGTTCAGTGATGATGAGCTTTTAGCATTATAATTGATCTGTTAAGAGACATTCAATGCTGATCGAGCTTTTATGAAAAACAAAGTTCGGCGTGGCTTAAAGAATTAATTTGCAGATAATGCTTATAGAACATTTGAACTCCGTATGAAAAAAAAACAACAACACGTAAGTACCAAAGAGTTGCACGTATATTAAACTTTGAGATCTTGAAAATAAATAGCTATACATGTATATATAGTTTAGAGAACAAAAATGATATATAAATATTTTTATCTACCCTCCATCCTCTCTCTCTCTCTCTCATCAGATTTACTTGACCAGCTCTATTTAAGTAAGCACATTAAGAACAATTTTTTCATTCGGATGTTTTTTGCTTGTTTTAATTTCTCTAAATTGAAGTGTCTTTGTGCAACAAGAATATAAGACAAAACTAGATACGATCTCGTTGCGAGCAACGAGTGGGTCTTCCATCCAATTCTTGATAAGATGAGATGAGATAAGATTTTGATTGAGATTTTAATTCTAAAATAATGATTTACCACAATCTGTAAACAGACATTGAACATTTCAGACTTAAAAATCGGCTTTTGGCCCCTTAACGGCTCCTAATTGTAGGAATCAGACCTTTTTCTTCACGTCATCTAAAAGCTCTTAGGATTTCGATCACTTTTTGTTCAACAACTGTTAAGAAATTCTTTTCGTTTTTTGAGCTATTAGCAAAAGAAATATTTAGGGGCCAACCCTTCAACTCCTTAATGGGGACGTTAAGCAAAAAATGAAAGGTTGCATATGTTCAGAACATTATTTAGAACATCCTTTGTTCAATATTGCTTCTCAAAATATTTCTGCCTTTCGAGATACAAAGCATCAACGATTTTGAATTCTGGCCCCTTGTGGCCCCTAATTATTTAACATACGACATTAAAATTATAATATATAATTGTAGATTGTTGAGATAAACATCTTTGCTTCAGTAACATATTACAAAATATTAACTAATAAAGAGTTATCGATTGAAGAATTTTGGCCCCTCTTGGCCCTTAATTTGAGTGCCCAGCCCCTTTTTTATGATCTCATCGTACAGCTCTTAAGATTTTGAACATTTTTTGTTCAACAATTAATCAGAAATTCTTTTTCGTTTTTGAGCTATTAGCAAAAGAAATATTTAGGGGCCAACCCTTCAACTCCTTAATAGGGACGTTTAGCAAAAAATGAAAGGTTGCATATTGTTTAGAACATTATTTTGAACATCTTTTGTTCAATATTGCTTATCAAAATATTTCTGCCTTTCGAGATATAAAGCATCAAAGATTTAGCATTTTGGCCCCTTGTGGCCCCTAATTATATATCATACGACATAAAAATCATAATATATAGTTGTAGATGGTTGAGATAAACATCTTTGCTTCAGAAATGTATTACAAAATATTAACTAATAAAGAGTTATCGATTGAAGGCTTTTGACCCCTCTTGGCCCCTAATTCGAGTGCCCAGCCCCTTTTTCAGGATCTCATCTTAAAGATCTTAGGATTTTAAACATTTTTTGATCAACAACTATTCAGAAATTCTTTTTCGTTTTTGAGCTATTAGCAAAAGAAATATTTAGGGGCCAACCCTTCAACTCCTTAATGGGGACGTTTAGCAAAAAAATGAAAAGTTGCATATTGTTCAGAACATTATTTTGAACATCTTTTGTTCAATATTGCTTATCAAAATATTTCTGCCTTTCGAGATATAAAGCATCAAAGATGAAGCATTCTGGCCCCTTGTGGCCCCTAATTATGTAACATACGACATAAAAATCATAATATATAGTTGTAGATGGTTGAGATAAACATCTTTGCTTCAGTAACATATTACAAAATATTAACTAATAAAGAGTTATCGATTGAAGACTTTTGGCCCCTCTTGGCCCCTAATTCAAGTGCCCAGCCCCTTTTTCAGGATCTCATCGTACAGCTCTTAAGATGTTGAACATTTTTTGTTCAACAATTAATCAGAAATTCTTTTTCGTTTTTGAGTTATTAGCAAAAGAAATATTTAGGGGCCAACCCTTCAACTCCTTAATGGGGACGTTTAGCAAAAAATGAAAGGTTGCATATTGTTTAGAACATTAATTTGAACATCTTTTGTTCAATATTACTAATCAAAACATTTCTCACTCTCGAGATATAAAGCGTCAAAGATTTAGCATTCTGGCCCCTTGTGGCCCCTAATTATGTAACATACGACATTAAAATCATAATATATAGTTGTAGATCGTTGAGATAAACATTTTTGCTTCAGTAATGTATTACAAAATATTGACTGTTACAGAGTTATCGTATAAAGACTTTTGGCCCCTGTCGGCCCCTAATGTGATGAGTCAGCACTTTTTTCTTGATATCATATTAAAGATCTTGTCATTCTGCATAAATATTGCTCAGTATGTTTTAACAAAATAATTATACTTCAAAAGATATGATGGAAAATGTCTCAAAATTTCAGTCATGATTCATGTCCTAATTTTTGACCCCTACCGAGCTTCCATACTAAGCACTTCCGGAATATTTGAAAGTATAGGTGCAAAACTATAATATGTTGTCTATCAGTCCTGAAAAGGACAGCATTCTAGCTTTTGTCGTTTTTGAGTTTTTGTCCGGACAAAATGGTCACTAAAAATTCGATTAAAGGGCGATAACTTCCGACCGGAAGTGATTTTTCGAAAAATAAAAAAAAAGTATCAGGTTTAGTTCATGATACATCATTCCTGAAAATTTCAAGGCAATCCACTCAAGCATCTCTGAGAAATCGTCTGCACAAAAATGTGTAAAGAAAAAAATAATAATAATAATAATAAAAGTGAAAAAGAAACAATAGAATAATAGAAGGGTCTTCCGTTGGAGACGGAAGACCCTAACAACATTTTTAAATTTTAATTTATTTAATCATGGTTATAAGGTAGACGCTTTACATGTTTATCATTTTTTTTTAAATTTGAAATTCGTCATGAAATTATTTCAGACAAGAGATTTGAAAAAAAAGTCTGTTCGATTTTGCAGTTTTCTTGCTTTTTTTTTTCTTCTTTGTTTTTCCTTTTTCTACATTAACCTAATATTCCCAAAGTACAACATATTTTTATTTAAAAATTCATAATTATGATGACGATTAAAAGTTTTTTTTTATTTGGTCATATAATATCTCTTTTATAATCCGGGAGAAAATTCATGCGAACATGCAGCTGAAATGTGAAAAAGTACGCAATTAAAATAATGAATGTCCCTGTCTGGTACCCCTGTTACATCGATTGTTGACATCAGAGTTATCTCTCCTATTTTTATTTATAGAAAATACAAATAATCTTAACTATCGTTCTTACACATTCTTGCTAGATTTGTAATAAAACGTGGAAGATGTATGTTTAGTTTCAACATTTGTACAAACAATTTAACAACAGTTTAAGCAGTATGCACCGATGAATCAATGTTTACAAGTGATCGACGCGATCGCAATGTGTATTTGAGAGTGGTGGAGCGGATCTCAAAGAAGTATAGGAAGACAATTTTCCTTTGCATATATTTTTACGATATACCCTGTCTAAGATGTATTCTAAAAATGCTATAAATATGTAAATAAAATTTATCTAGAGTTTAAGGTTCAATATGCTATCAGAAAACACCTTGTCTACAGCTTCTATACATTTATTGATTTAATTACGCATGTAGCATGTGTAGGAAAACTATTGGTATTATAGAGACGTATTTAATTAATAATGTTTGTTAAGAAACCAGTTCTAAATGTTTTTATTAATATCTGTTAAAATCAGTGGATAAGGAGATTCGGATATTGATTAAATTAATAATACATGAAAGTAAATTCCACATGTTGGAAACAGCGATATTTAAAACCTCTGGATGCGTCAAAAGTCAAAACACGTGGTTAAAAAAAATCTGCTGTAATAATTATATTGTTTTGAAATGATAATTCCTGGTTAAAGTTTAGAATTTATTCAAGTCCAAAAGTACAAAATCAAAATTCACATTTTTACACAAAATTCCTAAAGTGAGAGTGAATTACAAACAAACTCAGGCACGTCTCATCTTTGACAACTCCCACATTTCATAAATGAACCAATGAAACAAGTTAAAAGACAGTAGTAAAGTTTGGGGAAAGCTCAATGACATTAATTTATAACACAGGAAACAATTTGAGTAAGCATAACAAATTCAAAGAAACACCAGTCTAAGATCTGACCATAAACCTGATAACAATTATGAGCTAATAGCATCGATACCGTGGGATGGAGAGAGAGATGTCAAGTTTGAGAAATTACAAACACGTGCAGCAGTGCTCTTTCTGAAGATCAAATAAAACAATTAATTTTCAATTACAAATTCCCAGTACATCAATTATAATATTTAAACAATACCTAAATCGTAAGTACATCTAAGAAACTAACAAATTGTCTTTTTCAAAAATATGCATTTATACGCATGTATATAACACACAGGCACTTGTTTCTGTAATAAATTTTTGACCCATACTGGCCATAGTATAATAATAACACTATTATTATACTATGGGTCAAAAATTTATTACAGAAACAAGTGCCTGTGTTATTATTATACTATGGGTCAAAAATTTATTACAGAAACAAGTGCCTGTGATATAACACTGCGTCGAAGTTCACCGTCAGTCTGCAACGTCACATCTTTATGACGTTGTTTCTCTGTTTTAGCAAAAATGCCATAAGGACCCTTTTGTCATGGGCGCAATCATATGCATTTAATGTTTCTTTTTTAAATATTTTTGCATGTGTTCAGTAGTAAGGTAATACGTTTGAACTTTATTTGATTCTTCCATGGGGTTGAAGAGTTCCATTAAACGAAGGACCTGTGTGCAATACCGGACCTTTGATGTCTGTGTATTGATTTGTACACCTCTTCTAAAAGAAATCTTGATTAAAAAATATTTAGAATTTATGCTTCGTAACTTTCATACATTTTTCTTTGAATAATACAAAAAAAAGTCATAATCTGATATCTTTTTGAAACCCCTGGTTACGCATGCTGATTTTTTTCGTTAAGTAATGGTATTAAAAGTTTAAATTAAGAATATCTTTAGAATATTACCAGTAGGTAAGGTACCTAGCGTTTGTCCTTAGGTAAAGTTTCTTCCACTCCAAGCAACTGAATTCTTAAAAAAAAAAACACACACACACACACAACAGATCAAGTTTGTGATTCCATAAATGTCATTTATTAAAAATGACGGTAAAATCAAATTTAAAAAAAATACTGGAAGGCCAAAAACCAATATTTCCTGTAGTACACATTATAGGAAAAAAAAGACCAAACTGAGTACTTACATATTATTACATAATTACAAAACCATAATACACTAAAGTTGGCCTCCCAGATCAAGACGAATTAGTAATGTTTTATTTCATCCAATCGTTGTACGGTATCTTGTTTATGTAAGAACTTGCATATTGGTGTCACAAAGTTAAAAACTACTATATTGCGGCGGCATTTGCGCTATATTCATAATTTGAAAACAATTCACTATATAAAAACTATATATCACTCGGTCGGTAATTGTATACAAAATAAATTTTAAATAACAAAAATATTGATTAAAAAATCCCATTTGTCAAAGATATTTATTTGACTATTCCGTCAATTACGTGAAAAACCGGTAACAGGAGCATCGCACAGGCAATTACAAAATGTTCATAACTTCCATAAAACAAACAACACAAATATTAAATTAAGTTCTAGAACTTCACGTAAAATAAAGTCATTATGACGCTACCCAAACTGACAGCAACACCGTGCGCAACGTTATAACCCATCCCGTCGGGGACCTCATTTTTATTTCAGCCAAAAGCTGATCGTGCAGCATCTTTTAATATTATTATCATTTTGTTTTCTGTCGAGAGTTGCTACATTTTCCTTAGCTTCCCTCCTCCACCCCAGCTCTTTATATTTACCTACCTCCTTTGTTCTTAACTCATAAATACATTATATATTATATATGTCTTTGTTTGTGGTTTTGACAGCATATTTATCTTTTAAAAAGTCATTATTAAGACGTATAAACTTTAATTCAGTAAAGAGTTCATCCCTTTGTAGGTAATTAAAAAAATCTAAAAGGCTAATGTACGTTCATACAAAGTGTTAGAAGCAATGAATAAATTATATCATTCATTCATTTAAGAGTCATCCCTAACTAAGCTATTATAAAATAAAAACCACAGACACTATTGAAATTATTTAGGCTAAAGTATGGTTTTACGAAATGTTACAAAAGTGAAGGCGGCAATAATTGAGTTATAAAACATTTGCGTATTACAAGCATGCACTTATTATTATTCTCATTTAGCGTCGAAAGTATGATTTGAATTCAAAATATGAAGACATTGTAAAATCAGCGGCATTAATAAATATACTGTATTGAATGGGAGTAAAAGGCATTTTATATAATATATCTATGATGCAATGTCCTCTTTTAAAGAATTTTTTAAAGGATAAAAGAAAATAACAAAAATGATGTGGTTTTAGTTTAGGCAAATCAAAAGATTTGTTGGAAACACATTTAGATAAATACTAATAATTATTTTTGATAATTCCAAAGGAATTATTCAATTGCCTTTTCTTTGATTGTCAGATTCAATCGAAGGGTGATAAATCTATGGAAGCCATTTTCTTCTTTGCAGCCAAGTGCATTAGGCTATCATGTAAATAGTGAATTCTTAGATTTAACATCTCTAAGACACACGTGTTTCTGGAACGCTCTAATTTACCGTCTAAGGTCAATTGCGGCCATGATTCGAACTTAGTCCTTCAAATCCCTGAGCGAGCGCTCTACCGACTGAGCTATATGACGGGTTGCAACCGACTTGAAAAATCCATTTAGCTGAATAATCACTAACTGCGTGAATAATTTTTTTTAGGAATTAATTATTCATTTGAATTTTTAAAATAAAAAAATATACATATTCTTTTACATGATAAAGGAACTGAAATTAAAAATAAGAACATCAAATTTTAAGCACCATTACTAATAAGTTACCAAATTTTGAAATCTTAAACAATAGAAATAAAGATTATTCAATTATTTGTGTACATTTATAATTTTAAAATGATAAACTACGGAAACAAAGATTATTCGATTATTTGTTGATATATAATGTATTAAAAATCAAGAAGGTGAATAAATAAAACAAATGGATCAATTAACTCTTATTTTCTTTTTAACTTGTCTTTCTCCGTTTAGAATAATATTTAATATTCTATAACTTCTTCCATACCTTAAAGTTACATATAAGAATTGCTCTGAACGCCATAGGAAACATTTGTAAGGGAACGGAAAAATGCAATTTCTATGCTGTTTTAAATCAACAAAAATATTTTAAATTTTTTTTATTCTTCTCATATATAATTCATTGAATACACAAGGCATTAGATAGAGAAATTTTTACAAATTCAATAAATATTTAGTAATTATTATTGAACCTCTTCAATTTCAGGAAAAAATAAATATTTTTCTGTTTGTCTTTATTAAGCTTACCTAAAGTATTTTTTATGTTTTGAAACAATCATAATTTCAACTTCCCCCTCTAAATCGAAAGGCGGCTGCAACCCTTTCCACAAATGTTCAGGTGACAAAGAATGTGGAGATGGAATGAACTGTAAAGTGAACCCAGACACAGGAACGGGATTCTGCTGTAGATGTGAGAATCTTCTATATTATGTATCAAAACTGATATTATTTTTTGATTACTTTTTAAAAATTATTTATAAGGATTGTGTTTACTGTGTTGATATTTTTTCAAATGCACCCGACTTCCCTTTTTCACCGTTCTGTTTGACGATTAAGTGAGCATAAAAAGTAGGGCGGTCATGTTGTGTGCGATAGAGCAGGGTTCGAATCTCATTCGTCGTTCTACGGCGACTGTCTTAAGTTGATAAAAAAAAACTGTTTCTTTGCCGTGCGCCCAGCCTTAGAGTTCAAAGTGTCGACTTCTCAGTTAATATCTTAAAAAACCTATGTTCCATTTCTTACAGTGTTGCCACAATCGAGAAACCTCGCGGTGTGGTTGAATATTCTATATAAATGGGCAGAGAACATTATGCATGCAATTAGTCAATCCTCGCTAGCTGTTTGTAAAAATTGGAATTTTGATAACCAATTATACAAAACACATTAAAAAAGTAATAGATACTAGAAGAGCTCCAAGAAAACGATTTATTGAAAAGTTATACCCTTAATGTATCCTGCTAAGTTTTTATACATAAACTCAAAAAAACATTAAGATATTTGAAATGTGCTGCGAACTTCATAGCTTTATTTAATGTAGGCCTAGTTTACCAGCAACCTGTCGTCCAACAAATTAAATAGTAATTAAAGAAGGGAATCCATATAGGTTAGCAGCACTTTTGAAAAAAAAACAACTACATATAGTGTTGAAAAGAATTCCATATTAAACTAAGATTTTTTAAATTGGTTATGCTCTTGCAATATTGGAAGTTAGATGACGTCTGTATAATTGCTACATTTATGTCACTCCAACATCACGTGACACGTCAAAATAAAAAAAAATGTAAATGTTCTCAATATGTAGATTTGAGCCACATTTTATATTTCTTTATCGGTGAAGTCCTAAAATGAATCGCCCATCCTTATAAAGTATGTATTTTTATCTTTAAGAAGTATATGGTCACTCGGCGCTTTGGCAATAAATTTCATGACGTCATTGTTTTTTAATGTTTGTTTTCTCTACTGATCTTAACATTCATCTTGAGGAGATTCATTGGAGTTGAATAAAGATTTGAATCCGGCTTGTCTATATAATTTTGAAATGTCATGATCAGTTAATTATATTGCATATACTATTGTAAATAGATCTGAGATCCTCACTAGAAAATAATAGAATTTTTGCTTGTCGGAGTTCAACACCTTTCCCATATGATCAATTGATCACTATTCGACGACGTCAACAAATTTTAAAAACCATTACTACAAATCCACATTAGCTTTTGTAAAACATCCTTTTTACATCACTTTCTAACAGCATAATAAACCCTTGATTGTTTGGACATTTCATATAAAAATTACGATACGTTTTCATATATTTTACGGAAAGGGGAAAATAGCAAATCTTAAGTACAATTGTGTCATACCAAATGAGTGAATCAATGGGATTTTTGAATGACAAATGCTTATAACCAAAAGAAAGTTTTTTTTTGTAAGTGAGACATGGCAGAAAAAGCGTAATTTTCGAGGTTACGCCGCCTTTACATACCATTGCTTTCAAAAAGTATATATGAAATAAGATATTTTAAATGACCAATTATAAACCCCTGACATTTGAAGTAGAAAGAAAATGAAATGCGTTGTATTTTTTCACCATTTGATTGCATATTGGAATTGGAGGTACTTTGTGCACTGAGCTCCGTCCGTCTGTTCGTCCATCTATCTTTTACGCTTTGTGGTATCCATCTCTTATCCCCAACTCCTTTTATATCACTGAATAAAAATTAATGAGACTTTTACAGAATTGCTGTTACATAGTGCCATTTTGGACCACCTATTTTCCTTTTTGATCGGCTACACATGTTGGGTTTCCTATAGCAAAACTTGGTATTTTCCATTCTTTCTGTACAATTGCAGGGTACCTAAATTGACTGATACGTTTTTTAAGATTCTTTATTACATCTTGTTCGAAGCAAACATTGACAATATATACACGTAATATCGTAATTATTTTATGTAAAATAATGGAAAAGAACGTGGATCAAAAATACAGTAGCTTTATATACTAGTGATAGTAACGTATGCAAATGCATTTGAAGATTTAAGATATACAAATAGGTCTTCAAATACTGGAGACGTGCCAAAAGGATAAATGTAAGTATTCGATTGAAAGAGACGACATTTGAATAGTTTAAACCTACACTGACAAGGATATTGGAAGATGGCCTCAGAAATTAGAGGTATTTTTCTTTTTTATTTTCATCTATGGTGAAGTCATATGTTTGCCAACCTTACTTTAATTACATAATCTAAATGAAAGAAATTGTATATCTATTCCAATCGTATCAAAAAACCTCAGTAAGTAATCATATATATATTTGGCTGGGATTTGGGCTATTTATGGGTAATATAATATTCAATTGCTTCCTATTTTCGAAGACAAAATGTGTTGAGTAAGACATGAATCCACACTGTCTGCCGACGGAAATGTTTTCTATAGGTAGCTTATCACACCTCTGCAATATATGGGAACGTGTGTTTTGTTTTTTTTTTTTGTGCTCTTCAGTTATTTGTCTTGTTTAAAGATTTTTGGGGATTTACAACTGTTCGTTTTCTTCACCCATTTAATTTAAATCAATGGTTTCTCAAGAGGCATTCTGTCCGACAACTCAAGCAGTAAACAATTATGTTTTTCCATAATGACGTATATCGTGTTGGCTTTCTGTGTTTGATGCAAGTGGAAAAACATGAATTAGTTTTAATTTTAATTTTCTACGCGGCAAGCAATCGGGACTGATCTTCTTCGTACATTTAAATAAAAACTTAATTAAGTACATACGAGGGTTTATCAAAAAGTTCGTGGACTGAGGTTATAAAATTAGTACTATGTAGTCTGAGCTTACAAAATTTTTAAGGAACATCAAACAATATAAAATAAAGAAATATTGAAAATTTTAGTTTGATACGTTCATTATTTCCCAAATTATTATGAAATAAAAAAGACATTATATTATCACCCGGCGCAGGCGCCGTTTAGTTTTATACGTCCGACAACGTCATTGTTTTTCAATGTCTTATGTTTTTCAATATCTCCTATACATATTTTGATAACATTCCCTGAATTAGGTAAGGACTCCAATCAGTCTTGCTTCTATGACTTTACAATGTAATGAACAGCGGCTTTCAATGCATATAATATTGCAAATGGATTTATACAACAGAGATATTCTCGTTTGATTTTACCAGCATATTTTGCTTTTGAGAGTTCAATAACTACAACGCATGATCAACGTCATTTTTTGACTAGATTAATTTTTCACACCTTGACTACAAATCGACATTAACTGTACTTTCCTTTCTTTTCTCTATGAATCTATTTTGGCATTTAAAAAACAAGTACTTTGGATGTATATTCTTTCTCCTCAGCCAGTTTAAACATTTCCCAGGTCTACACCATACCAGTTTTTTTCAGGGTCAAAACTTTATAGAATGTTGGGAAAGGAAACCCTCCCCCTTTTTTGAAGTCATTGTCAAGCAATATTTGTTTGGGTACTCCATGTAAAATATACGATAAAATTTCATGGGAATTCCAGAATGAAGAATAACTCCATATTTCATGGAACATTAGTGTCCAATGCAACATTTACCTGAATTAATGGGATTTTTGGATGTCAGTGTCGTATCAAAATAGTTTTTCTCAGTTACACTTAGGTAAAAAATGTCGTTTTCAAGGTTGTGCCGCCTAGGCATACCATTGCTTACAAAAACTTAACTAATTTATTTTAAAATAATATTTATGATTTGTGGTTTATTCTTCTGAGAGAAAAGATGATGCTTCATATATAATTAAAGATTCATTGATTAAAGCATATCGGAATGGTCTAACCTACACTGAGAAATCAATTCAGTTGTAAAAACACAACTTTCAAATGCGGAAAACGTTTTTAAATCATAAAATTCTCTCTTTGGTTGTCTGTGTAGGGGGAATATATATTTATATGTTATTTTAATGTCTGCAATAGTTGTGACCCAATTAAGTTCTCGTGCTAACAAACAGGGGCATTTTATTGTTTATATTTATATGGAAAAAAATTAAAAGTAAGGTTAAATATTTTATTTTGTATAGTTGTATGCTTATCTGATGGAACAGCCATGTTCAAGAAATCTCTGGAGGAGTAATATTTTTTCAATAATTAGACTAATTACATCCCCTCATATATTTGCTTGAATTCTGCTCATTTTAAGACAGAAAATAAGGATTAGATTTATGAAAAATATCTGTTCATTAATTTCATTCAAATACTTCAGTATACGGTTTTGAGAAAATGACAAAAAAAGATCTTACTAGAGAGTACACTTTAATATTTCAAAGGTTGATAGATCGATAATAGTTACATAACCCGGTGTCATAAAAAAGAACAGATGCTACAGTTTGTCACTTATGTATTTTAACTATAAAAATAATGTCTAGAAAACATTTTAAAGAAAAATGCAGGTAAACATGTATGGTTTTCAGAATTTATAAAAATTAAAGTATTTTGTGATACATTTTCTGAATGCCTAGGGCAGATGTTTTCCAAAGAAAATCTTCAAAATTTCTGTAAGCAAAGGATTATTTTTCCATGAGTTTGATTCGAAATTTGATATGTTTTAGTGCATTTCCTAATAAAATACGAAGTCATATTTCTCTATAAATGTCAAATTTGGACTAATTTTCAGATGTATATACTCCAAAACAGGTTGTATGAAAATAGGCATGCTTGCCAAAGAGATATGTTTTATGAGCTTTTTAGCTAGTTTATTAGTTATGTATTGTATTCAAATGAAATCAATATTAGTTTGAAAGAACATTTTGAAACTTGGACCAACTGTAAAGGAATACCCGACTTTCGTTCGATACCAAACACGTGCTTTAATTACAATATTTGCTTTGCTTAATTTACTTATCATATAATTTTTATTTCCACAGAAACACACACACAAGAGAAGGTTGACCAGAAAATAATATCCGTTGCAATCGACGTCGGATCATCATATTCCGGATATGCTTTCTCCTTTCGAAACTCGCCAACTGCAATTATCACGAACAAATGGGATACATATGGTTGTGAAGGATTTTCACATAAAACACCCTCTTCGATCCTTCTTGATTCCACATACAATTTCAAAGCTTTTGGATATGAAGCGGAGCAAGAATTCTCAAAACTTGTTACAAACCAAGAATCAGAAAATTATTTGTTCGTAAAGAATTTCAAAACAGAACTTTTGAAAGATAAGGTAATTAAGATAGAGATTTTAGGTTTAATTGTTATATACATGTAAGCACGAAGAAATTCCATCAAAACAAAATTACGAGTCTCTGCACATTTATTGAAAGATCATAGGGTCTTGTTCTACTATAATTGATAATTTGAATTTTATATTTTATATCCAGGGGCTTGAAAGACACCTACTCATACAAGATGTTTTGAAACGATATGTTCCAGCACATGGCCTTTTCCTTGAAACAATTCGATATCTCAGAAAACACTTTTTAAGGGCATTGAATTCTAGGGGACTAAAATTTAATGAAGACGACATCCAATACATTTTGACAATTCCTGCAATTTGGACTGATGTGGCCAAACAGATTATGAGAGAGTCAGCGAACTTCGTAAGTATATACTCTCACTGATATATACCCAGTTATATCTTACTGGGCAAATCGCATAATAGCAATAATTTTACGAGTAATCTCCAATGAAACACACATTTATGGAGAAAACAAACAGAATTCAAGCTCAAATGTCCATTCAAAAAATACAAATCAGGAGCAGAGAAAACAAGGACCTCTGAAACACCAGAGGTGGGATCAGGTGCTTAAGAGAACGGAACATCCCCTGCCGATCGGTCCTTAACATGATCGATGCACAACAGGAAATTCCGACCTCAGTTCATTATTTTAATAATGGTATAAAAATTACCATGATTGCTGTGAAGATTAGAGAACATTTGACTGATGGAATGTGTAATTCTTATTCAATGTAGGCAGGTATCAAATGCCAGAATCTTGAACTCGCTTATGAACCGGAAGTAGCAGCCCTCCACTGTAGAAATATACCTCTAGAGAATTTGTGTGGATCGACAAACAGTTTTCGAGAAATGTTTCTGCCTGGAAGGAAGTTTGTTGTATTGGATTTAGGAGGTAAATTAAGGAATTTTAATTTGCAATTAAATGTGTATAATCACAGAATAAAATTGCACCATTTTGAGGGTATCATGGACCTATATTAGATTCTGAATAACATGCAATCGTGTATGTTACAAAAACGGTAGGAATTCCAAAATGCAAAGAAAAATTATGGTCTCTTTCAAATTCATTTTCATAAAGATTGTCTTACTGAAAAGTGCCAGTGCTAAAGAAATTCATAAGAGGTTCGAGGACTGTTTGGAAATTATTGAGACATTGTATATATTTTTCCTTCGAATGGATAATTATCTTTTGGAGAAAATTTGCATAAACGTTTTACAAACACTAAGAATTTTTAAAAGCAAGAATATTTTACAGATATTAGATTTCTTCTCTTCGGTGGTATATAAATGTGTCAATGGTAGGGGTACTCGGCGCAGTCACGAAATAAGATATTGAAAATATGTAACAACAACGGTCAAACCCCTGTGGACCAATAATAAGAGCAAAAATAATTCAATACATGGATAAAGTTTTAAGCTCACCTGAGAAATGAAGGGTCATGCCCTCTTTCAAGGAGAGGTAATTATGAATTTGTGAAAAAATAATGGCATTTTTAAAAAATCTTCTTCTCAAGAACCACTGGACCAGCAGGAAAAATGAAACTTATAATGGAATCATTGTCAGGTAGTGTAGATTCAAGCTTATTCAAACCATGACCCCCAGGGATAAGGTGGGACCACAATGGCCGATGAAAGTTTTACTTGGAATATATAGGAAAAAGCTTTAAAAATCTCCTTTTCAAGAACCATCGAGACAAGAAAGATGACACTCAAATGAAATCATCTTTAGGTAATGTAGATATAAATTTGTTCAAATCAAGAACCCCGGGGATAGGGTGGGGCCAAAATGGCCGATCAAAGTTTTACATAGAAAAATATAGGAAAAATCTTTTTCTCAAGAACCATTGCGACAGGAAAATTGAAACTCATGTGAAATCATCCTCAGGTAGTGTTAATTTGTTCAAATCATGATCCCCGAGGGTAGGGTGGGGTCAAAATAGTCGATCCAAGTTTTACATAGGAAAATATATGAATTTTTTTTTTAAATTTCTTCACAAGAGCCTTTGGGACAGGAAAGATGAAACTCACGTTGAATCATCCTCAGGTAGTGAAGATTCAATTTTCTTCAAATCATAACCCCCGAGGGTCACAGTGGCTGATCAAAGTTTTACCCAAGAAAATATAGGAAAAATCTTTAAAAATCTTCTTCTCCATGACCATTGGGCCAGGAAAGATGAAACTTATGTTGAAGCATTTTCAGGTAGTGTAGATTCAGGTTTCTCCAGAACAGAAAAGTTTTGTTATGTCAATTTGACATGTAAGCATCTGCAAGAAGTAAAGATTTAAATTTATTCAAATTTTGTCTAGGATGGTGGTTTTAGCCAGGGGTTGCCATTGAAGATCAAGTAATATGTTGTAAAAATCTTTTAAAAAATTTCTTTTCAAGTATGGCAAAATTATACAGGTATGCTTTATTGATATAGTGACATTCTCAAGAAATGGAAAATACAGATCCCCATCCCCCAACAAGTAAGCTTTCCAATACTAAGCTGATTTGTGTTTTTAACTACCCCTTTTGTGCTCAGGTGAGCGATCTGGCCCATGGGCCTTTTGTTAAGTTTAATTTTGACTCCATGTTGTGCAAGTTTGTTAAAAGTCTTAATAGAAATTCCGGAGATCGTCACAAAATCAACCTCGGTAAAGAAATGCGGAGCAGCGAGAGAACTAAAATTTTGCGTAGCGCTATGATTGACTTTTTCCGACTCATCAACCTGCTAAAACAATAACAACAAGAAAAAAAACATTTCTAAGGGTTGGTTATTACATTGATATAGTTACTGATATCATATAATTAAAGTCATCTTGTATATATGACACATGAAATTTTACACTGGTGTAGCAACAACATACATTTTTTAAGGAATCGTTTAAGATAAGAGACAATTGAAGTTTTGTGTATGTTATCTATGATAACAAAGATTAAGAGGAATAAACCTATCCCATCGTTTTGCATGCAAAAACGTATCCGGTTTACGACGCTAAATAAAAAATAGCGATGCTGCTACAGATCGATATCATATACATACAAGTTTACAATTTCACCGGAAATTACTGTAGAAGTACTTTTTTCCGCGTGTTATTATTTTACTCTATGTACGCGGTCACAAATTTTCCGCGGAAATTTGTCCAAGCGTACTTAATATTAATTTAAGGCATATAGTGACAGTTTAAGAAATCCGCGTAATTTTGTACCCGCGGATTAAACAGAAATTGTGATTCCACTGAATTATGACCCCGCAGAAAAAAATACGTTTACAGTATCTAATTAATGTTGACGAATTTTCCCGAATTTACCTCTGTTCTTAACAGCTTAATAGAGATTAAAAAGTCTCTAATCAGTCCTCATAGAATGTATTTCAACTGTGACCAGAACTATAGGTATACATACATATATGCCAAAATGTGGTTATGAAATACAGACGATATATGTACAAACCTTTGTCAAAACAATTGAAAATAACATCCTACGAGATGTTTACTAGGGCAGTTCTATAAATAAATACCAGAGTTTTATGACATGCAACATAGAAATCATGTCATAAAGCGTGACTTTCTTTCATGATTGAATCTTTAATAAATTGACTACAGCTTATTTGACCACTTTTTATCACAGTTTCATTGTGAGAAGCTGAGAAACAAGGGCTGTACTAGACACTGCATGTAAAATGAATTGTAAAGAATCAGTAAACTAGAGTGAAATTAAATGCTTCATTAAAGCTTCTGTAAAACTCGTTAAGAATCCCAAAAGAAATACTCTGAATTGTGTGAAATTAATGACAACCAATGTCTGTTTTATAGACACATAAGAGCGTTTCAATCTATCGAAATAATATAATAAGCATAAAAAATAGGTATCGTCTTTGACGACAAAGACTTTAAATCAATAACGATGTTTAATTGACTTACGACACATTGTAAACTTAATAGTAATCAATTTTTTTATCATTTTTTAGTTAGTTTACACTATTTTAAAGAATCATTCACAATTGAAAAGCTTTGTTCTCAAAGGTCATCCTCTGTTTTGCAAAATGAGTGAAAATGACATCGCGTAAGAATACTAGTATCTAAACAAGTATTTTAAAAAATAAAAAAAAAATAGAGTTATCAACGTTGGTCTAAAATTGAAAGAGATAATGAAACTTGCATCCATTGCTTTAAACTCTCAAAACAAATTTACAATAAGATGCACTTGAGAAAACAGCCAAGGTCTGAGAAGAGCAAAGACATTTTAAAGCACAAAAAACAGTTTTATATGCCATTTTCTTAAATATTTTTGGTCTTGTTCTTCAAATTTTTATTCGGGCAGTTCAATTTCTGGAGAAGTCTTAAAAGCAGTTAAGCAAAAAAAAAATCAAAAGGTTTATGAAAAGTCGGAACCATAATTAAGAATCCACTACATTTTATGTTTTCATGACAACCCACACGCCATGAAGTGTATAGGAGTTTTGGGGATAAACAGAAAGTCGATTAAATGTTTTTCCACACCAACAATTTTCACAAGATCTTTCTCCCATCGACTTATTTCAATTTCCAAACTTGACAAAACACCTTTCAGAAAGAAGAAACAAGTTCAGGTAATCATAGGATCTGCCGTATTACAGTATCCGAATGGACATACTCATAAATGTGTTCTAAAACAATCAGAAATTGTCTAAAATTGTTACAAAGATGTGCTTTAATTATAAGAGAATATTTTTGTAAAATCATTATGAATAAATCATTGAAAAGCGTTTTTTAATTCTTTTGAGCTCCGAGGACGTTATTTATTGAACAATCCTCGTACTTGAGTAAAATGAGATTTAACGCGTATTTTTTAATTTTTTTCTTCAATGTTTTGTAATAATAGGATTTGAAGAGAAAATATTTCTATAAATTCATAAGGCTGATTACAGGAAGGTATATAGAATTTTGAATGTCATAGAAAGTGAACATTTTCTTAACATTTTAGAAATTAATTATCTGCATGGTTTGCAATTAAAAAAATAGACCAAAAAACATGTACCAATCCAAACATCCATTTTTGTTTGTATCATCTGTCCTGAAAGGATTTGAAGCTTATCATGATCGGACATATAGTAAAGAGCTCTATTTGCTTACTAGAGTATACACCTCACGTGTACGAGGTTTGCCCATAAAGTTAGTCGATTTCCTAATAGTAACAGTCTGGCAAGTGGGCCGCTTTTATTATTAAATAAATACATGTATTGTTTCGTTATAATATCCAACTGCAACCACTTTTCAAAGATATGTATGTATATACCATACTTAGTAGTTTCTTCATCAAAATTCAAATAAATACAAGATAATTTAGGAGTGTCAACTTAAAATATCTTAAGCTCACCAGGGATGAAGGCTAAAGTGGACTTTGCTGATCACCTAATGTCCGCCGTCCGTGTCCGTCCGTTTGTGAATATTTTACATTTTCAACTTCTTCTCAAGAACTACAGAGCCAATTTTAACAAAACGTGGTACAACGCCTCATTGGGAGAAGGGGAATTTAAATTGTTAAAAAAAGGCCAAGCCAATACCACAGAGAGATACACAAGAAAAAAGATGAAAATAGGTTGGGGTCATTAAAAAAGATTTTTCTAAAGAATCACTGGGGTACAACACATCCTTCAGTAAAGGCGAGTTAAAATTGATACAAGAAAGAACCAAGCTATACTACCAAGGAGGAGATAATCAAGAAAAAACAAACAAGAGGCCCAGGGGCCACAGCGCTCTCCTGAGCACATCGGCTAGGAAAAAGCACATCAGATCAGAAAGTTTACTGAGGTTGGGGTGGTGTGGGGGTGGGCATGAATTTTAACCCCCAGGGGGTCATGACCTGAACAAACTAGAATCTACACTACCTGAGGATGCTTCCATATAAATATCACTAATCATGGCTTTGAAGTACTTGATTGATTGATTGTATATTGTTTAACGTCCCTCTCGAGAATTTTTCACTCACATGGAGACGCTACCACTCGGCACTCAGGGCCATTGAGCAGGGAGGGATCTTTTTCGTGCCAGCACCTACTGCAACACGGGACCTCGGTGTTTACGGTCTCATCCAAAGGACCCGCGACTTAAGGATTGACTCCTTACTTCGCCACTCCAGAGCAGACGCTCAAACCACTGCGCCACGCGGGCGACTTGACGTACTTGAAAAGGAGATGTTAAAATGTTCCCTATATATTCATATTTAAAATTTTGGTCTGCTATTTTGGCACCACCCCAGCCCCGGGGTTCATGATTTGAACAAACTTGAATCCACACTACCTGAGGATAATTTCACATTAGTTTCGTCTTTCTTGTCTCAGTGGTTCTTGAGAAGAAGATTTTTAAAGATTTTTTCCTATATATTCCTATGTAAAACTTTGATCGTCCATTTTGGCCCCATCCTACCCCCAGGGGTCATGATTTGAACAAAAGTGAATCCACACTACCTGAGGATGATTCCACATGAGTTTCATCTTTCTTGTCTCAATGGTTCTTGATTGATTGATTGATTGATTCTATATTGTTTAACGTCCCTCTCGAGAATTTTTCACTCACATGGAGACGCTTCCACTTGCCGGTGGAGAGCTGCAAATTTTGTCCTATACTCGGCACTCAGGGCCATTGAGCAGGGAGGGATCTTTTTCGTGCCAGCACCTACTGCGACACGGGACCTCGGTGTTTACGGTCTCATCCAAAGGACCCGCGACTTAAGGATTGACTCCTTACTTCGCGGATCTAGAGCAGACGCTCAAACCACTGCGCCACGCGGGCGACTTGACGTACTTGAAAAGGAGATGTTAAAATGTTCCCTATATATTCATATTTAAAATTTTGGTCTGCTATTTTGGCACCACCCCAGCCCCGGGGTTCATGATTTGAACAAACTTGAATCCACACTACCTGAGGATAATTTCACATTAGTTTCGTCTTTCTTGTCTCAATGGTTCTTGAGAAGAAGATTTTTAAAGATTTTTTCCTATATATTCCTATGTAAAACTTTGATCGTCCATTTTGGCCCCATCCTACCCCCAGGGGTCATGATTTGAACAAAAGTGAATCCACACTACCTGAGGATGATTCCACATGAGTTTCATCTTTCTTGTCTCAATGGTTCTTGAGAAGATTTTTAAAGGTTTTTTTCCTATATATTCATGTGTAAAACTTTGATCGGCCATTTTGGCCCCACCCTACTTCCGGGGGTCATGATTCGAACAAATTTGAATCTACACTACCTGAGGATGATTCCACATGAATTTCATCTGGCCCAGTGGTTCTTGAGAAGAATTTTTTTAAAACGCCATTAATTCATAAATATATCCCCTTAGAAAAGTGAGTGGCCCTTCATTTGGACAAACTTGAATCCCCATAACCAAGGATACTTTGTACCAAGTTTGGCTGAAATTGGCCCAGTGGCTCTTGAGAAGAAGATGAAAATGTGAAAAGTTTACGACGACAACAACAACGACAGACGACGGACAAATTTTGATCAGAAAAGCTCACTTGAGGCTTCGGCTAAGGTGAGCTAAAAATAGGGTGGGGTCATTTAAAAGAAATCTCAAGAACAACTGGGCCGGAAAAGCTTAAACATGTGGAAACAACCTAAGGTAATGTAGATTCAATTTGGTCAAATTTTGATCCCGGAGGTAGGTTGGGGCCACAATAGCTAGGGAATTACATTGAAATATATTGGAAAAAATATTTAAAAATATTCTTAGGAACAACTACGCAAGGAAAGGTGAAACTTATGTTGAAGCATAATGGGGGTAGTGTAAATTTCAATTGTGCAAATCATGAACTCCGGTCACGAATGTAAGTTTTACATTGACATACATTGGGGAAATCTTTAAAAATCTTCTTCGGAAGGACACTAGGCCATAAAAGCTTAAACTTATTTGGAAACATTATGGGTTAGTTTAGATTATATTTTTTTTCAAAAGCATGACCTCCAGGCATAAGTTTGGTCCACAGTTTTTATAACATTGGGGGGGGGGGGTCTGGTGAAGAACAGCATGACTAAAGTTTTCTCAGGTGAGCGATGTAGCCCATGGACCACTTGTTATATACAAACTGCGTAGCCCAGTATAACGTAGCGATTGATATATTACAGTGATATATACAAAGGTATTCTATTGTAGCTTTGCAATTCCTTGCAGCTTTTTTTTTTTAATTTTCATTCCCTGTAGTGTAAGCAATCTAAAAATAATCATTCACGTATCAGTCAAGGAGAACAACTGCTTAATTTCCAATCCATAAACTTTTAATATGTTGATTGTTCTAATGATAAAAAAAATCATACCTATTTAGTTTTAGGCATTTTACATTTAAAGACTGAACCTTTAAAACGGAATACGTTCAAATGCTCAGAACCAAAGTAATTTGATTTACATTAGTATCAAACTACACTGACTCGGATTTTCGAAACAAATAAATTGGTAACTAAGATATATTCGAGGGTTAATGTTTGAAAATTATTGAGTCACTGTGTATATTTTTTTTTTCTCATGAACGTCTTTCGGTGAAGCTTCGCTGGGGTACCCAGCGCAGTCACGAAAAGTTAAATCTAACGAGTATACTTAAAAGTCAGTGCAGCACTATGGGAAATTCTTTTCCAGGCTGAAATACGATGGCAATTTAACAAATAATGTCATTAGCTCTATGACAAACAACATAGAAATCATATGCGATATAAAGGATGATGTGACATTACTGCTATCTGGGGCCCCCTTTTCCACGACGAATCATATTTAATCAACAACGTTGTTGGTAGTTTTCAAACATGACTCAATAAATACGACGCCTTTTCAATAGTTTCAATAGTTCAGACACATTTTAATTATAAGGAATACTGCATAATCTTTGATTTTTAGACCCTATCACAGCTAAATTCGGCCAGGTTTGTGCGAATATTTTCTTTTATGGCAAGAGAATGGGCGGGTCTTAGTACATTAATAGAGGGATATGCGTGCCCGAGAAGACCTTATATGGCTATCGTTATTATTTCGCACTTAGTCATTGTCCAATCCGATGACAGAACAACAAAACATGCTGCTTTACATTTTACGTTAATTTAGATTTTATCGCAGACACGTGGTTTTGGTCAATTTACCTGTTGTCCTTTTCTACATTTCAAACTTTTATAATGGTATATAAATATATATTTAAATAATGTAGTTATCACGTTTGTCTGAAATTCAAAATATAGAAACTTGAATCCATTGCTTGTAAAACAAATTTACAATATGATGCACTTTGACAAAACAGTCAAGGTTTGAGAAGAGCAAAGAATTGGGGAAAAAAGCACAAAAACTGTTTTAAATGCCATTTCTTAAATATTAGTAATTCTGTTGTTCAAATTCTATTTTGGAAAGGCAATTTAATTTCTGGAGAAGTTTAGAAAAGAATTTTTTGCAAAAAATCGAGTTTATGATAAGGATGAAACCAGAATCAGGAATCCACTATATAAATTTTCTTAAAGACAACGTCCAAACCCTCAAGCCACGAAGAGTTTAGGAGCAAGGGCTTTTTACATTTTTTAACGTTTTACGTTTTTTAATGTTTTATACCGTTCACGGTAGCTCAGTCGGTAGAGCGCTCGCTCCGTGATCGGGAGGTCATGAGTTCGTATCTCCGCCGCGACTGACCTAGTCGTTAAAATTGGTAGCAACTGTTCCTTCGCCATGCGCTCGGCACTTTGAAGTGAAAGTTGCGGGTCCTTCGGATGAAACCTTAAAAACCGAGGTCCCTTGTCAGCGGCAGGCGTTGGCACGATAAAGATCCCTCTGTCCTCAATGGCCCTGAGTGCCGAGTAAATGTCAAAATTTGAAGCCCTTCATCGGCATACGGTGACGTCTCCATATGAGTGAAAAATTCTCGAGAGGGACGTTAAACAATATACAATCATTCATTTAACGTTTTATCAAACCAACAATATTCACCAGATTTTTCCATCTTTGACTTGATTTATTCTGCAACCTTAAAAAACTAACACCTTTCAGAAAGAATAAACAAGGCATAGGACTATAGGATCTGCCATATTCTAGTTTACAAAGGGTTATGCTCGAAAAGTGTTCTTAAAAACAATTAGAAATTGGAGAAAAGGTTTAAAGACATGTATTTTAATTAAACAAGAATGTTTAAATGAAATTATTGACTATAAGGCTAAATCAATAAAAAAAAAGCGTGTTATATGTATGTTTCTTTCTAAGCACCGATGGCATTTTTTAATGAACAATGAATAATTTCTGGTTCTAGAAAAGAAGCTAAAATGAACGAAAGTTTACGACCGACGTACAACGACAATCAAAAACAGAAAGCAATAGGTGACTCATATTACCTAAAAAAAAAGCCAGTCTTAGTATCATAAAAAATTTTCTTGTATGCTTCATTTTCACTAGGTGGCACAGCAGACATGATTGTTGAACAGAATACTTTAGATGGTAAGCTGAAGCCAATACTGAAAGCATCTGGCGGTTTGTGGGGAGGAAATCGTGTCAATGAAGAATTTTGTAGCTTTATTTCTAAAGCCATTGGTCAGGATATATTCAATACCTTTGTGAGAGAAAATATATGTGACTTTCTTTATCTTAATGGCCAATTTGAAATTAAAAAGAGGCTAGCTACCAAACATTCGACGGATAAGATAATACTGCAACTACCCGTAACATTATCCGAAACTTTTACCGAAAAATCAGGCACAATTCTTGCCAAAACAATAAAAAATACAATTTACAGTAAAGATATTGATGTAAACAGGGGGAAAATTGAATTATCTGCCGACAAAATGCGTTCTTTTTTTACAAGGACAGTACAGGGAATCGTTGATCATGTGCGAATGATCATGAGCAAACCAGAATGCAAAGATATAAAGCATATTCTAATGGTGGGTGGCTTTTCAGAGTCACCCTTGGTCGTTGAAGAAATTCGTGCACAGTTTCCAACTAAAACCATCATAAATCCTACTGACTCGGGTTTATCTGTTTTAAAGGGTGGAGTGCTTTTTGGGTTTGATACCAAAGTTGTTACTGCCAGAGGTTGTCCACTCACGTATGGAATATCACTTTATGATTCTTTTGACAAAACAAAACACGACATGTCGAAATCAGTGATGTTGGGAAAGGAGAGAGTTGTCCTTGGATGCTTTGAGAAGATTTTTATGATCGATGAGATTGTTGATGTTGGAACTAAAAGATCCATAAATGTCTATGAAAGTTACAAAGGACAACCCGAATCTTTAAGAAAGAAAAGTAAAGAGATTGAAATTTTCTCCTCAACTGAACCGAATCCACGGTATGTAACTGAGCTAAGTTGTTCTCGTCATGGACGAATCATCGTACCACCACCAAATGGCAGGTGGCCTGACAAGGTGAAAGGCAGAATTGAATTTGAATTTGGGCAAACTGAGCTGATTGTTCGATACATTGACAGAGTGACCGAGTATGTTGTTACGGGGAATGTAGATTTCCATGCATCCGAAAATGAATTGAATTTGCTGAGCTCCTCGGTTAGAAAATCCCAATAATTTTTAAGGAAAAGATATTTTATGTCTGTGTTTGTTCATGGAGGTATAGAAATCTTACAAAGATGGTCTGACATTGCATTTATACGGTTTATATTTACATTGT
The DNA here is from genome assembly GCF_032062105.1 of Saccostrea cuccullata. Taxonomy (NCBI): domain Eukaryota; kingdom Metazoa; phylum Mollusca; class Bivalvia; order Ostreida; family Ostreidae; genus Saccostrea; species Saccostrea cuccullata. The sequence continues at coordinate 33,184 of NW_026936445.1, forward strand.
AAAAATCCAAATAACTGTTGCTCTGTATCCAGGATTTTGTTGATATTTACTTTAACCTATCAATCGTAAGTAAGTTTCGTTGTTCGACGTTTGAGCGAAGACTTTTTATGTGCCCGGATCGAAAGATACGAGGCGTATATTGTTTTTGTCCTGTCTGTCTGTTCGTCTGTTTGTCTGCAAACTTTAACCTTCGCTATTTCTTTTGAACCGTAAAAGATAGAGACTTCATATTTGGTATGCATACTGCACTAGTTAAGCTCTTTCAAATGACACCAAGATCAATGACCTTGTGACCTTGACTGTGACCTATATGCTAAAAATATGTTTTTTAACTTTGTTACCGCCGGGCGCATAGTGTTTCACAAACACATCTTGTTCACGAATGTCTTTGGAATATCTCTGCTACATCAAATTTAATCATCAAAATACGTCATATTTTCAAAAAATATAGATTAAACATCTTTATGTAGATTTTTCAAAAAAGACGGATTGTACATTATTATGAGCCTCAATTACAAGAAATATGTTAGAAATCTTATAATATTTTTTTTAATTGCATGTATTATCTTTTCTGGCTTGATTGATTTGTTCGGCCATATTTCTGTAATTTGATCTTTTTCTTAACATCTGAATGAAAGAAATATAAAGTAGCTTGATTTTACTATGTTTTATCAAAATTCATTTTAGACTTGACATTTTACCCTATAGATAATTATTTTAAATAGAATATATTTTGATGACATATGCACGTTGAATATCATGTTGTTTTTTCAGATATGCACATTTTCTTTTATTACTGGACTGTACTTATATATTCATGTATGGTTGGAAAATAAGTCTTATTGTATGGAATATAAGTTGCTTAATTATTTGACCAAGTAAGCACCTTTACAATATTAAGCACAGGACAAAATTATACATGTGTGTTATTTATCAAAAATCTGTTTATCCCATGATTTATATATATTATTTTTTGTTAACTACGTATTATTGTAAAGCATCATAAATCAGTTATACTAGAATACACATGATCATATATTCACGGATTTTGTTTGACACTTATTATTTACGGATTGATTTGTCAACAGTAGTGAAGGAGAGACTGCATGAGTATTGTGCAACAATACATTCTAGAATTGGTGTAATTCATCAGGTGTGGATACTTAAGAATTCCAAGAATTTTGAAAAATTTGAAGTCAAAATTTTACCAAAACCTTCAGTATTAAAACTTAAGACTTAGCAATATGAGCTGCATGTTTGACATCGAAAATTTTTATTGCAAATTTGTGATAAACTAATTAAATGACAGAAAAATAAATCATTTATAAACTTCTTTTGTTCATATTCGCAACGGAAAATTTTTTATTAGCTTTGATTGAAGCAAAATTGAATTATTGACGTCCTGTACAATAATGATTTCTTACACATGTTACATACATAACACTGTATGTTCGGTTGTACAGAAATATTTCTTCTGAAACATTTTTAAACTTTATTTTTTGGCTTATTGGTCATATGGGTTTAAATTACATACAAATTATTCATAAAAGTACATTTTACCAGCAAAATAAAATTTTCGAAGAGACAGCTCATATTCCTTTAAATTTTATAAAATACCATTTCTCACGATAAATGAACATTCCCCTGCGAAATGATTAAGAATAATTCTTGAACTTTTAAGAAAAGTTCATGAATTGTATTCTTGAATCAGCTCATGAATTGTTCATGAAGATCCCATGAAGTTAAAATTGGACACTCATGATTTCATGGATTTTATTCATGAAAACCAAGTTCAAGAATATTCAAGAATTATTTGTTGTTCATGAACAAACTTGGATTTTTTAAATGCCTGCAAAACGATCAAGAATAATTCTTGAACTTTCAAGAAAAGTTCATGAATTATATTCATGAACTTTCAAGAAAAGTTCATGAATGATATTAATAGGTTCAATGCATTTTCATGAACTATTCATGAATAATTTGTAAAAGTTTTTTAGGAATGTACATGAACTATTCATGAATGTTCTTGCATTTAGTAAACAAAAATGTAATAAGTTATGCAAAATGAAAAACTGTAAAAGAAAATATTTTAATAGCATCTTAAAAGATTCCACAGAATTTTTGTTTTCCAATCATGGTAACAAAATCTTTGTTCAAGTAAACAACTCTGATAAGTGATAACGATAATAAATAAACTATGTAGCTCATTCCTAATAAATTATGAAAAATTTCAATTCAAACGTGACTCTTTGCAGAATCCTTAACCTTACTTGGTCAAGAGGAGAGTGGGTTCCTTATTCAGCGTATTTCAAAGTGTATGCCTAAAATGGAATGATTTTTAATCCAAGTCTCACTGTCTGGCAGAAAAGTGTGTTCAGCAATTAGGGTATCAGCTAAAAGGGCTTTCAAGGATTTTGAGCAGAGGTGGTCAAATAAAAAAATCTTATTGGCTTTCCCTGTGGAATTTTCAGAATTTCATCACTTGGATCCTTTGATCGATTACGATTCATATTTTCATTCCTTTCTTTTGTTTTTCTTCAAGAGCCTGGATTTTTTATGTTCTTTTTTTTTTGGCAGCCAGAGTTTTTTTAATCTTCTGATCTCAACTCATTAACATTATCTGTGAACTGCTTCTCTTTTCCCTACAAGAACAAAGATTTTCTGAAAATGCTCATAAATGTGAAAACTTGACTTGCATATTTGTTTCATTTAATTCTGCATCATAGGCACTGCCATATTTTAAAGCATTTCGAGCGGGAGTTTAGCCTGTTTCCCATGCCCGCCATGTTCAAGATGTTATAGGTGAACAGGATGAATGTTTCAATCTTTAATTATTAAATGTAACGTAATTTGGTTGGATTCTTACTCATAACAAAGTTTGACAAAATTTCATTAAAAAGGACATGACTGAACTCTTACAAATAGACAGTAACATCTTGACAAATATCTCACAGATTCAGCGATTGCCTCCATTTTTTTGTAACTCACCACTAATATCTGCAGTTATGAAGTAAATTGATCCTCTGGATATTCCTTCTTCGTATTCTGTTATTTTCTTCAAAGGTTGACAAAGAATGACTACGCTAATAATCCTCCCACTCTACCGATTCACTTTCCAACGTCTCGCGCGTTTCAAAGTTTGCGCCTTTTAAAAAGTGTCATGCAGAGCAAATTAAGAAATAGTTTCGAATTGTCAAGATTTTTGTTAAACAAAAAATAACAAACACTATCTGAATGATTTTTCACTGAAATTAATTTTTTAAAAATTAATATAAGTTATATCATTTATTGAATTGGATTTTTTTTTAAAATTATACCTGTAGAGCCATAGTTTCGTATTCAAGTATGGCCGCCTCCATATCAGAGGACAACAAATATTTCTTGGAACCACTCTCCCTCAAACTGAGTACCCTGAGCTATGAAAGTGTATAGGAGAATAGACTAAAAAATACGAATGTGGTTCATGTCATAGCTTCTTCACAACCATGCAGCCTGTGCTGTATCATTTACACACGATGGACAGAAAAATGTGACTTTATAACAACATCAAAATATAAAGCTTTTCGACCCAAGAATGGTACGGTACAGTACGGACAAGAGATATAATTTTTTAGTTGTCAATAAATTTATGATACGTTTTTAGGAAGATTATGAAATTTTTCCTAGAGTGTAAGTCTGTTTCAATTTCTTACAACTTGTTAAAAGTTTGACAAATAGAGAAAATTCGGTCGAACAAAGTTGTGTCGTGAAAAATGAGATAATTTAAAGCACAATTTTAATATAGCTGGCCAATTTAAATGATGAAGAAACATTAGTAATTCAATATGAGAATAAAATGCTGTCAATATTGATGCAGTGTTCTTTAAATTACGATCATGATTTAATTATAATCTCCCTTCTAGACAGTTCATAACAGAGTTTTATTATCCTAAAGAATCTAAGTTATCAATTACATAGAGTAGAAAATAGTGATTTTAACCTCTTATGTTCCCCTACTCGGCCCTGATCCCATACTTTCAAAATCAAAACAAAAGCATGTTATTAATTAAATCAGGGGCTTGTTCAACAATTGCATCTGCATGCAAAAGTTGTATTATGGGAGTAATGAGTGTTTTCTGGCGATCGTTTGTGACAATTATTTTTACATTTTTAGTCTTCATGAAAATTCATGAACATTCATTACCTTGAACTACTAAGTTTTTTTCTTTAAACTGAAAATTAACAATATTCATATTTGTTCATCATTTGTTCATGAACTATGAATTATGAATGTTTTCATGAATTTTATTCATGAACTACTTTTATGAACCTGTTAAGAATCCTTTAAGAACCATTCATGAACAATTATGAACAACTCATAAAGGTTCTTAAAATCATGAATATCATTTCGCAGGGGTTGTTTCTTTTTAGTATACAGTGGGACATGTCATTTTTAAAGCGTGTATAAAATCGAATTTCCGTGACATTCTAGTGTATATGAAGCAGAAAGGTTTACAAAAAACTAAAAATTAACACTGCACACTGAAAAAAATGTTACGAGTATAGCTCGAATTTCCTCGACAATATATTATATACAAAAATACAGTATCCTTGACCCAAGCGCCTATTGAAGATATATTCCAATTTTTTTAAATCAAATTATTCGAATTAGTTGTTAAAATATGTGTACCAAATTTGGATATAATATGACGTAAAATAAAGTTAATTACGACAAAAGTCTACGAACATTTTGAAGGACCCTCGTATTTTACAAGTTTTAAAATTGGCGTTGCGCAAACAAATGACTTGAAGTTTTCTTTTCAATCTTCAGCCTCCCTTACTTATGCAGCAATATACATGTACCATCATCACATGCTTACGGAGTTTATTTCTCTCAGTTGATTCGAGCATGCTCTACGTGTGAACAATTTTCATTATGAGTTAAGTTATTGACAAATAAGTTGCTGAAACAAGAATAGCTTTCAGCATCACACCATTACACGGATTTCAAAACGTTTTGTGAACATTTTTTTCCTACAAATGCTATATTTTGGCAGAAAATGCATTTTTGTTAGTTGTCCTCCTATATTTCAAAAGAAGTGTTTGACATATGTACCTTCTATCAATTCTGAAATTACTTTTATTGAGAAATGTCTTATATAAAGTAATTAAAACAAAAAAAAACTTAACAAGTTAACGTATTTTGCTAAACTGTATAAAGAATGCATGTCATATAAGGATTCAACACTTCATTCTTCGCCATTTAAAAGAAATAGCGCTATCCTGAAAAAAAGAAAGAAAATATTTAGGTTAATCGTGAAGATAACGAGCAGTGATTGCTCTGGTAAAATACTTCAAACAAATAAAGTCTGTGAACAGGGCAAAAACACATATACCGGTAGGATCGGGTGCCAGAGAGGAGTAAACAACCCCCTGAAGACCGACCGCACCCGCCATTTGCCTTATTGTTTGATTTAAAGAACAATTTGTGGCTCAACAATAGAACTGAATGCATTTAATAACAGAATCTATTCATTACATTCAGATGACTTTTTGTACTCACGTTCGTCTACAACGAATTTGCATCATCAAATTTAGCTGCATTACCTAAGTATATACCGGGTACTTAAAAATATGTCGCTTTTATATGAGGAGTCATACATTTCAGATATGTTAAAGACGAAGATGGAATCAAGTATAATTTCTCAGTAATTTGGGGGTTATTATTTACCGTAATACATAATGTAGTTTACTGCTTGCGTACCTTTCTAGCGTTTTTACTCCTTCCAAATCTCACCAAGTCTCTGATCCAAGTAAAAGCCCCTTGTTCGGACGCTTTTACCCATGTTCACTGTAGTGACCTGTCTTTTAAATGTTGCGTCGTCATACGACCTTCTGATGACCTTAAGCCTTTTTTTCTCCATTTTACATGTTTTATGCATACTTGATCTTTTTTCTTGTGTTTTAAAAAATGAATTATACTGCTTAATAGCCATTCTCTGTAACCACTTAAACTTCGTTGCCACGCATGGTCACCGATTTTGATGAAACTTCACCCATGCTTAGTACTTGACACCAGAAACAAATGTCGAACAAAATATCGTTGCTATGTGTCTCGGTTGCTATGGCAACAGATGGAAAAGTTTGAAAAATCGAGATTTTCAGCCACTTTAAATCTTGACTGTGGCTTAATAAAAACTACAAAAAGCAAACAAACCATTCTAACAAAAACAAGACACCTTGATGTCATTTTTACTGTAAAGAAACTGTTTAGAATATATGTCTAAGCAAGTGATAACCAAGGTTACATTTGGAATACATTTAAAATGCTGAAATATGCTGAAAAACACTCCGTATTTACTAAAGGTAGGTGTTACATGCTCAAACTCAATCAACGACTTAAGAAAAACAATGAAAATGTTTGACCTTAAGTATATAAGTATAAGCAATATTATTCTATAAATAACTTTTCTGGTTGCCATGGCAACACAGTGTAACCATGCAAAACCAGTAACTAAGATTGGGTTAATGCTACTGTCTTGAGGAAAAACATGAAAATTCAAGACTGGCAAGTATGCATCATTAGGACCTTGCAACATCAAAACCATAAGAAAAATTGGGTATAATTGCTACATTGCAGTGTTACCATGGAAACAAAGTACCAGTGCTTAAAAGTGAATTATTTTTCGCTGCATTAAGAATTAAATTGCCATTTAATCAAGAAACAAATTTAAGGACTCAGCTTGAATAGTACTTATCTGTTAGAACTGAAGTTGAATATCATATATTGATAAAATTCGATGAAAAAAACAACACTGTTGCTATGGTTACCAAGAAGGGAAAATGTTCGATTTTGTGGACTTTATATCAGTATTAAACCCTGTGTGCCAACTTCTTGCATCCACTTAGAGATTGGACGATGCTCAACATTAAAAGTCAGATTAGCTGTTAATAAATATCAATCATAAAAGTTTTGGGAATCTACATTAAAAGGTACGTATCCAAGGAAAGAAAATATTTTTCGGGTTTTTAAGCATATATTTTCTGTTTATTTCCATAGCAACGCTCTATTTATAGAATGTAATCTGAATTTTTTCAAATGGGAAAACTAGGAGCACACCAACATCTTTAAAAATTGATCATTAATTATGAGGAAATGTGCTTTTTTAAAAGATAGGATCAAATTTAAACATACAGATTGTTACTTTGAAGGCTCTCTGTGGTATAAAAACCTTGGCAACCATTGCCAACCAAAATGAAATATCATATTTTGTTAATGGTATATGTTTCAAGGTACTTTTTTCTATTATTAAATCACATTTCATCCCATAATTGCTTTTTATTTTTACCTGTATGACTTTATAAAATTCAATGAATATTTTTTTTTACTTTTGAATACTTTGTTACCATAGAAACGTATGTAATAGTTGATTTACCAAACATGTTTATCATGCATTTCAGACATCTAACCTTCAACTTTTGGAAACAGTCATTGCCAATTGTTTGCTTTGCCGCAAATGTTAACTATGGGGCTCTAAACATGTTAAAAAATGCCATTTTTCGAACTTTAAGACATGTTGCCATGGTAACTATAAAACATAGCAACCAATTTTTGCCTGATTTCAGTTTAGGGTATCAATGACTTTTATCGTAGAGAGTTTGGAGAAATTCTGAGACTATGCGTGCCACAGCTCCTATATAAAATTTCAAGTCGTTACAGAGAATGGCTCTTAATTTCTACGTTATGTCTGATATCTTTCAATGACGTAGCATATTTTTTGAAAGTAGGTGTTTGGGAGCTAGAGAGAAAAAAATCGACTTAAGTTAAATTTAATACTTGTCCAAAAAAAGGAAAAATTGTCCTAACTCGAAAATCCTATTTCTTGTTTGTGTGTGGGTAAAGATAGGGGGGAGGGGGATCACGTTTCAACTTCTTTCAGTACCAATTTCTTTCTTTTTTTCGCAAATTTACTTTATTACCCTTATTTGACAAACAAAAGGGGGGATTTCAATGGATATTGATTCTGAAAACAGAATTTAACCGTTTTTGTAGTGCAATATATGTATCTTCCTTCATTTTTCAACATCCTGTCACAAGTACAGACACTAAAATTTGGTTGTGTTAAATTGTAATTTACATGCATATATTTCACCGGCTACATTATATATTCTTCAAATTTCAAGACTAAAACGTTTTTATATAAGTTTATATATTTTTTATTGTTAAAAGAATAATAATGAAACAATGGTAATTTATGTAAAGACTTAATATGAGCTCGAGGGATGGAAAGCTACGTGCATACTTCATCTTTTTCCTGGGCTACGAAACTATACATGACCCTGAAAAAAAAATAAACAAATTATAAGACATTGTCTTGAATTAGATTCTAGATATGTAGACTAGTATAATGCACGACTTACAAGAATTTTGATACTCGGTCCAAATTTTTTGCAGTTTCAGATCCAAATCTGGGTCGCCTCTTATTCTGACGCTAATCCCATTATCCTTTGTTGTATACTGTCTGTTGAACACATCTGGATCGAAGGGCTTTTTGACCATCTGGACGGTAGTCACTCGGCCCAATTTTTCTAATTTCTTCAGAAGGAAAAGTCTTCTGTTTCCCCGCACTACATACCAATAACCGTTATGCTGCGTGACTTGAATCATAGGTAGACTGTCTACTTGGATTTTTTGAAATACGAGTTGACGAAAAGTATGTTCCATTGGTGTTCCATTTCGAAAATTTGCCTGGATGCTATCGTGTGTATAACGAATTTGAGAAGGTCTCATATACACAGTAGATTCTCCGTTTCCCATTGTGCAGCGTGTGCAACGACAACGTATAGAATGTTTTTTTCTTCTTTTTTTTTTTTTTGTTTCTAGGAAACTACTTTCATTTTCGTTTTTGCACAAGAAGAGCCCAATTTTCAGAAAATGGGAAAAAATATAAGTGCATTTCTATTGCAATTTTTTTTTTCGTATTTTCTATTGTCCTTTTTCGTCGTAACGTTTTTATTTATATTCATCTTGGATTTCATTTGAGTGCCCAATACATACTGGGACTGTTACAGTAACTGGATTCTCGGGGGGGGGGGGGGGGGGCATTTTTTGCCGAATCAGTTTTTTTTTTAAATTCATGCTCTTGCAGGAAATAACATATAACACCAAAATGACCAGAAACAAAAAGAAATTTTGCCAAAACTTGAAAAATAATCCTTAACTTCTGTGTGTGGGGGGGGGGGGGACCATTTTTTTCCCGGATAAAATTCGGTAATGAAAACTTTAAAATGTCAGAAAGGAGGAGATGAATATTTTCAGCAAAAAAATTTACCGAAATGAAGATTTTTTTAATTTGCATTATATTTAATAAAATTAAAAAAAAATGACTTAATAAGGCATGTTCTTGTTTTTTAAATAGCATGCTATGCAAACTATGGTATTCAAATGATTATAAATACGAATGAACATTTTGGGTTATTAATTGTGGACGTTTTAAAATACAACTGCCACAGTGACAAACATCAACGGAACAAAAAAAGATATTGATTTGTTTAACAAATGAGGATCAAACCGATAACCTAACAATAAGTAATTCAGACATTTAAAAAATGTCTGCTTTACTAAGGTTTAGTGGTGTATTTTATGAATTATCAGAATGAGAACACGCGACTGTCTGAAAGGTTCCCGTTGTAAGAGAAATGTCTTGATATGGCTGAATCACCAAGGTATGCGATTTAATATTATCAATTTTGTTGAGGAACAATAAGATCTATATATCTAAAATATTCTTGAAAAGTTTAGGATAAATGAACAGATAGACATTTCTGGTTGCTTTAAGAACTATTAAAAAAAAAACAGAAACTTTTGTTTCAGTCTGAATATATATAAACTATTTTTTCGGGGGGGGGGGGGGCAAAATCGCGGAGAGCGGAGTCTCAACTTATGAAAGTGCATTAATTAATTTAATTTCTATATTTTGGAAAAGGAAGGCTTGTAAAAACAAAAACTGAAAGCGAGAATCGGTACTTACATGTAGTTAGCTGTATTCAGGCGCGGATCCAGAAATTTTTTCCAGGGGGGGGGGGGGGTCCACCCAGTCAAAACAAAAAAAACAATTCCAATCCCAGAAATTTCTTGACAAGCAAAAAAAAAAACAACGTTAACTCGCCCAAACGTAAAAAATCTATTTCGTGGTGGTGGTGGTGGTGGTGGTGGGGGGGGGGGGGGGGGGGGTAGGCTTTGACTTCTATTGCCTCCATTCTTTCACTTTTCATACCCATTTCACACATATTCATGTTCACCAGGGGGGGGGGCAGCGTTTTCCAGGGGGGTGGTCAAGGTGACTTTTCTCTTGCTTTAGTATATACATTTTTTAACCGTCGAAATTCCAGGGGGCGGCTGACCCCACCCCCCCTCTAGATCCGCGCATGGTATTTTTTCTATTAGCAAATGTTAATTCCATGATTACATACATGTATACTATATCTTTCTTATTCATGTTATTTGAGACATTCCTTGGCGGAATTAAGGCCACACATGACCAGGAAGTACGGGACTTCATATCTTGACAAGATTTTTAAACTTACGAACAATAGCCCACTGCGAACTTCAACCGTGAACTTTAAAATTTGGTGTATTCATTGAGTGCGATAAATATATTACTTTTTGTATATTGGCATATTCATGAAACTGTCTAAAATACAGGAACGATAAATGCTGGTTATCTAGCTTTTAACCCCCCAAAACAGGCATCATTTATTTTGTTATAGGGGCCTACTGAATGTCTATTCTCTTTAGAGAAGTAGACGGGCTATCGCCTACATCCACAGGATGTAGGCGATAGCCTGTCCACTTCTCTAAAGAGAATAAATGTCTTCTTGATTTAGGATGTCAGAAAAAAAATCGTCGATCGTCTTTACGTTCACGTTTAGAAAGCTTTCAAACTCCACGCTACTTCGAAAAAGATTTACTGACCTCTCTGTTGCTTATTTGATACTCTAAGAGTCCTTTATCATCTAAAGTTTCGTTATTTCTGCACTCGCAAGCATGTTTCGTCTGTCGTTTCGCAGTTATGATAAGGCTGTCCGAAGGCTTAAAATGTCTTTAAAATATATATTTTATTTTGAGCTAGATTTTCATTTTAATATCTGATCCTTGTTTGAAATTGCGGTCAACTTGAAATAACAGTTTAATCAGGTATTATAATAAAGTATTTCTGTGATGTCAGATGACTGTGTTGATCACGTGACGGGCATTTTTGATATTTATACCCGCACTTTCTAAAGAAAGTTCGGGTATATTGTTGTTACTCATGTCCGTCCGTCCGTCTGTCCGTCCGTCCGTCCGTCTGTCACACTTTCCTTCCCTAAACTCCTCTTACATTTTACACAGTAGGCTAATCATCTTTTGGGAGATGGTTGGGGGTGTCATGTAGATGTGCAGTAAGGTTTTGGAATTTTGATTTTGCCCCGGGGGGTCAAATGGGGGTCGAAAAATGACGTTTTTTATGCAAAAAGCCCCGTCTTCCCTGAACTCCTCTTACATTTTACACAGTAGGCTAATCATCTTTTGGGAGATGGTTGGGGGTGTCATGTAGATGTGCAGTAAGGTTTCGGAATATTGATTTTGCCCCGGGGGGTCAAATGGGGGTCGAAAAATGACGTTTTTTATGCAAAAAGCCCCGTCTTCCCTGAACTCCTCTTACATTTTACACAGTAGGCTAATCATCTTTTGGGAGATGGTTGGTGGTGTCATGTAGATGTGCAGTAAGGTTTTGGAATTTTGATTTTGCCCGGGGGGGTCAAATGGGGGTCGAAAAATGATGTTTTTTATGCAAAAAGCCCCGTCTTCCCTGAACTCCTCTTACATTTTACACAGTAGGCTAATCATCTTTTGGGAGATGGTTGGTGGTGTCATGTAGATGTGCAGTTAGGTTTCGGAAATTTAATTTTGCCCCAGGGGGTCAAATGGGGGTCGAAAAATGACGTTTTTTTGCAAAAAGCCCCGTCTTCCCTGAACTCCTCTTACATTTTACACAGTAGGCTAATCATCTTTTGGGAGATGGTTGGTGGTGTCATGTAGATGTGCAGTTAGGTTTCGGAAATTTGATTTTGCCCCAGGGGGTCAAATGGGGGTCGAAAAATGACGTTTTTTTGCAAAAAGCCCCGTCTTCCCTGAACTCCTCTTACATTTTACACAGTAGGCTAATCATCTTTTGGAAGATGGTTGGTGGTGTCATGAAGATGTGCAGTAAGGTTCCGGAATTTTGATTTTGCCCCGGGGGGTCAAATGGGGGTCGAAAAATGACGTTTATTATGCAAAAAGCCCCGTCTTCCCTGAACTCCTCTTACATTTTACACAGTAGGCTAATCATCTTTTGGGAGATGGTTGGTGTAGTCATGTTGATGTGCAGTAAGGTTTTGGAATTTTGATTTTGCCCCGGGGGGTCAAATAGGGGTAAAAAAAATGAAGTTTTTATGCAAAAAGCCCCGTCTTCCCTGAAATTCTCTTACATTTTACACAGTAGCCTAATCATCTTTAGGGAGATGGTTGGTAGTGTCATGTAGATGTGCAGCAAGGTTTTGGAATTGATATTGCCCTGGGAGGTCAAATGGGGTTGGAAAAATGACATTTTTTGTGCAAAAAGTCCTGTCTTTCATGAAGTCCTCCTTAATGTTACTCAGAAGCCTAATCATCATTTAGGAGAGTTAAATATCTTGAAAATTATGTAAAACATCAACATTAAAGAGTAAAAAAACATTGCAAGCTGGGAAACACCTTGAATTTTTATGAGTAATTAATGTACATGTCAAATGTGAGAGTCATATCTCATCTCAATCAAAAGTTATAAGCAAATGCAACATTTTTGAAAAGTAGGTTAGGCTTCAAGGTCAAGGTCACAGAGTAAAAGTCATGATTCATTTGGAAAGATCTTATCACAGATAATAATATACATGCATTATAATATGAATGCACTAACTTTTCTCTTTCACAATGATGAATTTATAACAATTAAATTTTTTTACAAGTAGGTCAAACTTCTAGGTCATATGTAAAAAAAAAAAACATGCCATTCTCACAGGTAAATACTAGTACATTAGTTTAATATGAATGCCTTGTCTCTTCTCATTCAGTAGATATGACCGTGATGACCAAGGTTAATTTTATTCAGACAGAAGGACAGTCTGACATACAAATGTACATATTTCTATATGAATTGCATGGGTAAAATTGGACCAGTGGTTCTAGAGAAGTTAAAATGTAAAAAGTTTTCAGACAAACAGATGGACGGCATGTCACGACAGACGTTATATGATAAGGAAACCAGAAAAGCTCAAATGAGTGTTTTGAAAGGGTTACAATATGGTTGCAGTATTTGAAAAGCTGTTTTTTTTTCATGCAGAGATATGCATGACCAACATATTCATGTTTTATATTTTCTTAAGTAATTTGTTTGTTTGTTGTGAATATATCTCTCTCGGGAATTTTTCCCTCATATGGAGACACCACCAAATAATAATGAAGAAAAGATGTGTTTGTGAAACACTGATGTCCCTGTATGGAAGCCTATGGCGAAGGTTGAAGTTTCTCAAATATATGTCAAACTCAAAGGTCAAGGTCAAAGGGTTCAAATTGTTGGTATCAGAAAAAAGTCTTGTCACAAGGAATGCACATGTGAAATAAGTAATCCCTAGTACTTCCTGTTCAAAAGTTAATTGCCAAGGTTAATTTTTTAAGTGGTTCAAACTCTACAGTCAAGGTCAAACATATTTATACCTGTTGACAGTTCACAATGAATACACATGTTAAGCATGAAAGCCCTAGTACCTACTGATCAAAATTTAGGCCAAGTTTAAAGTTGGGTATTTTTCTTGTAAAAATGTGTATTCTAGGTCAAGTGATCAGAGGTAAAAATTAATGTTACCCAAATAAAAGGTCTTAATTGTCACAAGAAATAAACCTATAAAATGTAGAAGCCATTTGTATAGCCCATCCCACTTAAAATTTATCGGCAAGGTTATAATTTCTGCAGACAAATAGACAGACATAAAACACAAGAAACAAAATATGTACATAATTAGTCAAATGGAAAAAAATATACTATTTAATTGGAATCACAAAATAGATTGTTATTTCAGGGATAGGGAGTGGGTAAGGAAATTGGACCCCCCCCCCTGGAATTTCCTTTGTTATTTAAACAAGACAATATACTGAAGCAAATAAAAAATGACTTTGGACATCCTCCCCCTAACTTAGAAAACATTGACCCCACTATCATTGTTTTTATTTTGTTTATTTGTTTTCAGTTTATGAGTTTTTTCTTCTCCTGCTTGTCAGGATATTCTAGGCATGAATTTTTTGACTGAGATGTGAACCCCCTCCCTACTCCCGAAAAAAATTCTGGATCCGCACCAGTATTGGCAGTAACTGAATCGACATCGACAAGGGGAGATAACTTCACAACATGAAATTCGTCTAGTGTGGCATGCGATGATCTTTGACCCTTTTTGAACTTTAACCTAATCGTTTGGGTTTATTTTACCCCCCTCTATACTTAAACTTGTACTTACCGACCTCCATAGGTCTTGTAAACTTCATGAAATTAATCCAATTATAGCACAAAATGAATTAATCCAATGCACACCATTCTGCAGCATGTTATAATGCTATTCCATTTGGAAAACCTTCGTGCCGTCGATTCCGTCACCTTATCAGATGAATGGGAATCGGCCGAGGTGTACCGAATGGAGTTTAATCTAAAAATATGATAATGGGTGACGCAACGTGATGTGATGTAGAATTTACATGTCAAGAACAAATTTTAAATTAATTCATAACAAACAATGTTTTAACAAAACTGTTCCATCTAGCCTATTCCAAAAAGTATGTACTGTGTGTGATTGTGGTGTCGAGGGGGGGGGGGGGGGATTAGTAAATTTAAAAAGGTCCTATTATGAGCAAAACATTTATCAAAATCTAATTTACATCATTAATAGAATTCAAACTGGTATATAATGAATTAAGCATGTAAAATAAATATAAGAGGTTCTGAGTTATAGGTCACAGGGATAATTTCATACCCAATTTGATGAATACATGTAAATTACAGGCACGTAGCAACCGGGGGGGGGGGGGGGGGGGGGCTGCCCCCCCCCTTTTTTTCCAACATTACCTGTACTATAAGAAAATGTCCATTGAAAAGATGGTTGCCCCCCCCCCCCCCCACTTTTTACCACAGTTTACACATAGCAAGGAAATATTGGGAAAAAAATTGGAAGTGAAAGTAATTTTTCCTTGAAAAAAAGGTGGCCACTACCCCCCCCCCCCCCCCCCCCCCCCCCCCATTTCATTTTTTTTCCTTGTTAATTTTTTTAGGTAAGAAAAAAACATTTTCTCCGGTTGCCCCCCCCCCCCCCACTTTCAAAAACGATGCTACGTGCCTGAATTATATAGAATTATTTTGACTTTCTCCTTGGTAAGCTGCCCGTAGGATTGTGTATTTAGAGGCAAACACCTTAGTGCGGGTATTACTGTCTCATGACAGCATCTAGTTTTAAATGTTGCACAAAAATCGCTTCGGCACAAGTGCAAAACAAAATTATTGTGCAAAGTTTGTTACATACATCAATTCATCGTGATCCATGGTACATAAAAAGTGCTGGGGGCAGGTTTAATTTTTACTTCTTAAGAAAATATTTTACGATAAATTAAAATTACCAACGTAAGAAGGGGCATTTTCCACTCTTTATCGCGATTTATATGAAAACGGATAAAGTACATACGATCCCCCAGCAAAATTCAGTTACAAGACATACTTCTCTTTTAGATTCACGCAATATATCTTCAATTTATTCTTGTCTTTCACTTGTGCCAGTCCAATATACACACGATTCATGAATTCTAACTCTGTCTACGGAAGTGTAAAGGGGAGCGTTTCAAACATAATTTTTTGCTATTGCTTGAATATGTGCAGATCAGATAAGCAAAAGGAATAGAGAAATTTAAATATCAAATGTTAAAGTCATATACGCTATATGAACGCCGAATTTTGTGTGAAACAAAATGATTAATGATTTGAAACACACGAAGTGTAATGAAAAATAATACTTTCCACAAAATTGTACTATAGATGTCGTTGTAATAACAAAACAATTAAACAATATCTAGGAATTAAGAACTCAGTCTTTTCATGAATATTGACGAAGGAAGTGCGTAAACAGTAGGCCTATATATAGAAACACATGTCCACGGGAATTTACAGACAACGAGGTATGTTGCATTTTGACTACAGTTATCAATATAAGGTTAATATGCGTCATAACAGAGAAGATGGTTGATACTGAATACATTAAAAGATAAGTACCATTAAGTAAGACGCTTGCCATCCACGTCAAAAGTGAGTAGTATCTCAAACGGCCTACCTTGTTTTCTTTACGCCACGTGTGTTTATCAATCTAAAAGTAGCGACGGCGTCACGTGATGGGTTTATTTAAAAATAGCTATTTTTCTTTCCTTGCAGGATAATAAAAAAATATAATTTGATAACTTTGTAGCGCGTTTAATTTTAATGGTGTAATTTACAGTATTTTCGTAACTTTTATTGATAAACAAATTATATCAATTTCCAATTCTATTTTAATTGGCGCAAGTTATAGCGTGTATACTTTTAAACATTATACAGCTCACACGAGCTTAAAAACAACCCTTACTCTTGAATTAAACACAAGTCCCCATAATAAATCTACATGCCGTATAATAATTATGACACTTTCCCCGTCATGTCAGCTCAAGTATGCACTGACTTGACGTCATATTCTATTATGACGTCATATCTAGGTAGTTCAGAGAAGTTACTACAGTTTGAATAGTTTGATATTTTACGGGCAGCCTTATCCTAGCTGCGTTGTTGTTTTCAAGAAAGCTACATCGGACGCAAGCTTTTATTGACGTCCAGTTTATTCCAGTTCTTTCAAACGCACAACTGACGTTTTGAGAATTCTACGGTGAACCGTACGCGCATAATTTCAACGCATGTGACATTACCGTTGTCATCCGGAACACATCGGGCCTTTCACAGAAAAACACGTGTTTTTCAGTGAAAGGCCCGAGGTGTTCCGGATGAACGTTGTGTTACCCGTTGTCACGTGTGTTGCTAAGGCTGAGGGTAATAGAACAGATTGTTAACTGCGTTTAAACCAATCAGATTTTAGTACTTAACATGAAAGTATTATAATAGAGTTTGACATACTTTTGAAAATAATATTAACCTTGACCATAAATTTTGAACAAGCGGTGCTAAGGCCTTTTCTATCTATTTTTATTCTAGTAAGACGGTCCATGCAAAGAAATTAGTTGCCTCAATAGATATAGGGACGGCTTATACCGGATATGCTTATTCTTTCAATAAAAAGCCATACGATATCACGGTAAGAAAATGGACGGCAGATGGCGTTGTGTCACCTAAAGCGCCATCTTCAGTCTTACTCACACCGCAGCTGACTTTTGATTCCTTTGGGTATGAAGCGGAAAGGAAGTTCTCCGATTTATTTGCTAAAAAGGGTCATAAAGATTGGCATTTCGTCCAGAGTTTTAAAATGGCACTGAATGAAAAACAGGTATGTCTTTGATCTAGTACATGTACATGTAACTTGGCAACTAGAGAAAGAATTAATACAAAGAAATGGATTTTTGATTGTAGTTTTCTCAATATGGTGTCAACTTTTAGATATGTACAGCGTAAAAATAGTCATATATTTTGAAATAATATCATAATTGATTATTCTTTTTTCCCTTTGTTTACATTCCTTGCAAAACAGGACATTGTTGTTGAAATTGGATATTTTAAACTCTTCATTCCTCCGTAAGGGTCAATGCTATTAATCTATTTTTCTCCGTTTTGTTTATTATTTTTCAGAAATTTGATATAAATTTCCTAACTATAACCGATATCCAGAACCACTTTGTACCAGCTACAGCAGTGTTTACCGGGGTCATAGGTTATCTAAAGAGAGACTTAATGGAACAACTGCAGAATGGAGGTCATCGCTGTAAGATGGATGACATTCAATTTGTTGTCACCGTACCTGCCATATGGAGTGATGCTGCAAAGCAAGCAATGGCGGATTATTCAGCATGGGTAGGGTACAATCTTGATTTATATATCAGCGTTTGTTTCTTTGTTTTTTGTTGGTGTTGTGGTTTAACTCTCCTTCGAGAATCTTTCACCATGTTTCCCTTCATTGCTGATGGCCATGTCACATCCAACGCACTAGGAAGTGATTCCTTTAGTGTATTTACTGGAAGAATTCATTTCGTAATTTTATTTTTCAGATAGGAATCAAGAAAGAAAATCTTATAATAGCCTATGAACCGGAAGTAGCAGCACTACACTGTCTGGCAATTCCAGCCAATCAAGTCACCGTGAGAACAAAAGAAAACATCGCCATGATGTTTCAACCCGGATGTTGTTTTCTAGTTTTGGACCTTGGTGGTAATTATCTATATATTATATACATTTGAAATCATCAACTCTCATCATTAATTTATACCCCAAAAAGAAGAATCTTAAAGTCGATCTATGATCCCAAAATGGTAAACTGATGTTTTTTTCTTATTTTAAGGTGGAATGGCTGACATAACAGTGCAGAAGGTGGAGAGGGATGGAAAGTTAAGTCAACTTCACGCTGCCACTGGTGGGAGTTGGGGCGGATCATCATGTGTCAACAATTCGTTCTTTCAGGATCTCATGAAAAATCTAGGACATAAAGTATATCAGGAATTTATGATGAAAAGTATAGGCGATTATTTTCTTTTCAGGAATCAGTTTGAAAAAGCAAAACAAAACTTCAAAAACAATCAAGAAGGGGTGGTTTTGCAACTACCTTCATCTTTAGAAAAGATAACGAGAGAGGTTAATGGTAAAAGTATTGAAGAAATCCTCAAGGAGCTGGACACGCATGAGAGTTTGGCTTACAGTGATGGACAATTGAAATTTACAGCAGAACGTTTCAAAGCCTTCTTCTCACAAACAATTCAATCCATCATTGATCAAATCAGAAAGGTTTTAAAGAATAAGAAATGTAGTGAAGTAAAATATGTCCTCATGGTTGGGGGGTTTTCAGAGTCCGACCTTGTAAGAACCAGTATAAAAGAGGCCTTTCCTGGAGTTGGAGTAATTGTGCCTGAGGAGGCCGCGCTCTCCATTTTAAAAGGAGGTGTGCTCTTTGGGCATGCGCCTGACACTGTACGATTTCGAGTTTGTCCGCAGACGTATGGAATATCTATGTATGATTATTTCAATCCAAAGGTACATGACCTTTCTAAGAGTTGCAAAATCGGAAATGCTCAATTTGTTGTTGGATGTTTCGAGAAATTTTTTGAGAAGGATGAAATTATTGAGGTTGGTCAGAAAAAGAAAATTCGGATTGCCGACGACTTTACCAAACAACCGGAGGATGCTCGAACACAAAATAAGGAAGTTGAAATGTACTCTTCCTCTGAAAAAGATCCAAAATTTATCTCAGATCCAGGATGCATATTACAAAGCACTATCGTTTTATCGCCACCTGGTGGAAGATGGCCTGATATATTGAAAGGGAAAATAACTTTTGAAGTAACCGTGACCGGACTGAAAGTTTCTTTCAAGGATAGAAATACAAAATGTATCAGTGATGCTGAAGTAAAATTCACAGAGCCTGCCACATCAACCGAAACTAATCCATTAAATCGATCTTTCAGGAAAGATATTTCATGATTAAAAAGTTTTTGATTTGAAATTTCAAAATAAAATTTTGATTGATTTATCAAATATATCTCTGTTTATATTGTTTGAAAAGCATTGTATATCGATATCACGTCAATGCAGAAAAAGGTAGTAAATCTTTTTAATATAAGAATTTTGTTCTCATGTCTTACAGTCGGAAAACAGAAATCTCGAAATCCATTTGCTACACAAGGATGGCAATAAGACCATAAACTCGATGCGGTCTCAATGATATGATTTTTATTGACTTCTTGGCCGTTGTTTTCTTGGGAGCCTTGGGTATTGTAGGATTTTTTAGCTGCTTTTATTTACTTGGGAGACTTAGTAGCTGCCTTCTTCTTGGGAGACTTGGCCTTCATGGGTGCTGCAGATTTCTTCACAGCCTTTGTCTTTTTTGCTGACTTTTTCTCTCCGACTGCTTTCTGTGGTTTAGTCGTCTTCTTGGACTTGGCTGCCTTAGGTTTGGTGACTTTTTGGCCTTTGGTTTCTTTTCCGTCTTGGGCTTTTCTCCAAGCTTGAAGGAACCGCTGACACCTGTACCCCTGGCCTGTTTGCGAAGTCCCTTCTTGACTCTGTTCTTGAGTGCCATCTTCAGATGGGTGTTGACACTAGTAGCATCATGACCGACTTTGTAGTTGCCCATGACTACTTGAAAATAGCTTGTCCTGAAGAACCTCTGCGCTCCTTGAGGGAAGTCACGGCAGCGCTGATCATCTCGATATCGGCCGGGGTGATCTTAATGGGTTTGGAACCTCTTTGCGGGGGACTTTGCTGATGTGGCATCTGCCATGTTTTGTTTTTCAGATGTTGAACGTCGTTGTCGTCGTTGTCGACGATAAGGAATTGAAGAAAATCACGACTGTTGATGGCCTTATTTGAGTGCATAGAGTGAAGACCTCCTCGAAAACTCCCCATTTGTCTGCAGTGTCGAAGACCAAAGAATGACTGCACTTAAGGACGTTATTTGGAACCTTTTTACCCATTTTAAGCTTAACATTAAAATATATCGCTAAATCAATCTATGATTAATGTGCAAGCATATGTTTTTGATATTTATTTTTAGAATTTTTCGTCATGCATATTTCTATAATTACATACAACGCTATTGAAAAGAACATGTTTAAGCCATAAATTCCGGAAAATTGAACTGGACCGCTTTCGATTTTAAGGTGGCAGCAAAGGGGCGGAGACATTTAAATCGCATGGAAATGGATCATAAGCACATGGTTTTCCGTATTTGATTTACATTATATATGAAAAAGGCGGAGAGGAGGGTTTTGTGTTCATTGTGTACAAAAAATAAATGATTTATAACCGTGCATATAATTTCATTAATTTGTATCCACGTAAGTAAGTAAAGTAAGTAAAGAGCAGAACATTAAGAGAAAAACAAAAAGTTCATAAAAATAAAGAAAATTGTGATAAATATATGTCTGCATTTTGTACGCTTAGGTTTGTAGTGTCTTTTTAAAGAATTATTGGTAGATGAAAATGACACTGAAATATATTTTTATTTTCTGAACATGATGGACTGTCTTAGCGTAAATGAAAAATAATTTGCAACCTGTCTATAGGATAATATGAAATAAGTACACACAATAAATCCATAAATGACATGCCATTTGATTACTGGCAGAGATAATTTTCAAAATTTAAGAGTTTTGATCTTTATTCAGAGTACAAAGGAGAATGCATTAAAGAAAATGAATTTCGGCTTCTACATTATCAATCACTGCATAATTTTCTCTGTCTAACGTTCTTTTAAAATTGTAATACTTAAAATCTCACTGCTCATGTATTTGCTGTCAAGCAGCGAATTAACTAAATCTTAAAATAATTATATGTGTTCGAACCTACAGTGTATTAAAAAAAAAAGACATTTTCACTTTATCTTAATCATCTTGAATAATAATTGTGGACTAATTTAATTAGTAACGGAAAAATAAAATAAAAAGTTTAGTTTTTTTTTTTTGGTGTGACTGTGGGCTTCTACCCTGACCTAAAAACGGTCGGGCTCCAGTTTTCAAAATTTCTGGATCCGCCACTGCTATATGTACAGCATGTAATCGGCAAAATAATACCCCTTTTCTTTTAAATGCTCCGAACAAAAACACTATAGTGAAAGAAGTCAACGTAAACTTCAAAACGCCAATAAATTGTACGCAATGATCTTCAATGTTTTGAAAATGGAAGTACATGTAGATATAAAAAGAATTTTCCAATGAAAGCGTATCGAACACTTGAATGTCACGTGAGAAAAGTGATTATAATATCAAACGGGTCACATGGGCTGACACTCGGTGACTTGCTAATTTAGTAGCTAACTCGAGCGAAGTTTGGGTACATTTTTTTAAAAATTAGATATGAGCCGCAACTTGACCAACACTGTCCTTTGGATATGTATAGGTTTAAAGTAAAATACACATTCTGTGCAAATAAGAAAAATAGTCAAGTTGCGGCTCGATGTAAACAAAGTCGTTGAAAACTGGTATGCATATGAATAACAATAGAATTGAGACAAAACTGTAAGACCCCCGTCTCAAAAGATAGTGTCGCTCGGCATTATTTAATACTTTCATGTAATATAATACACCAAAACCTGCTCTTAAGACATTATTTAATACCTATTAAACATAAATTTAATGAATTTTGGAACTTTATTTTGCGCAAAACATCGGGTTCCAACTCTCATAGCTTAAGTGCAGTCATTCTTTGTCAAACTTGTGTTTCAGTCCCTGCTATTTATCCGATATCACTAAAATGAGTATTGGTTCCAAGTTTGGGAATACATAGGGATCAAAGGGGGGTCAGAAAATAGGTCAGTTCTCGAATTTCTCATTTTTATGCAATTTTTCATCGATTTTACAGCACATTTTGTTTCGGAAAACATAGAGCACAATCTTGCCCATCGTCGCAAACCACCGCCAAAATGTACGATCTTCCCATTCTGGCCGTGGTTGAACGAGGAGAGAATTCTTCGTTGCTCATCAAAATGTTGACAATTGCGAGTAAAGCATAGTCGGATAATAAATTTTATCCTTTCAATATCAAATCGCAGTATAGGAAATATTTTTCTTGTATACTTTTGACGTCAGTTGTTGATTTCAATTGCGATGGAAACAAAACTTGCTACAGACTGAATATAGTGTCATAATAGAGAGGTGTAAATATTCAAGATTACGACACTTTTTGTGATCAAGCAGCCACGGGTAGGAGAGAGTTATATATATGCGGACTCCGGACCGTGGCTTGAGACGATGAAGCTTGCCTATCTACCACATGTTTATAAATATATATTTTATACTGTACGAGTATCAGATGCGGCTTATGTGCAAAAATTTCAAGCGTGTGCTCTATATTTTCCTAAGAGAAATAGTGAAATTCCACCAGAATTTTGGAAATTCTGGAAAATGTCCTACTTCTGCATCCTCTAGTGGTTCCCTTGTAGGCTTTGAATCCAAATTAGTGCTGGTTTCAAAGAAAACATCGTTTTATTTTCTTAACTACAAACTATCACAATTTTACCAGTGTTCTGCAGTATGAAAAGAAACGTTTTCGATGATCTCAATTTAAGGACCAAGAGGGCAATTAAAAGAAGTGTTTTGTTGTGGTAACAGTGAAAGAATGTGTTCACACGGTTATTAATATTTTGAGGTGACAGTTTAAAATCACAGAGAAATAAATCGAGAAAAGGCGCACCTTTTTGTGCGAAATACTAGTGAATATACAATTTCGTTCAATGGGTGGCACAGTACCGGTAGCTCTCCGGTCTGTCAGTATTATTTTTTCGGATAGCTACAGTTCTGCAGCTATGCGGAAGACCAGCTCCAAATGACGGGGAAAAATTCTGGTCTTCTTGTAGCGGGAAGCGTTGCCTGCATGCCAACTCCAAGACTCCGGCGGCCACTCAAGAACGGTAGCCAACTACATGGGAGCGCGCCTGCTCCCACTCTCTCGGCGAATATAGTTGCCTCAGCAGAAGGCGAATTAACGGGGAACTGCAGCCCGGCGCGGGAAGAACGACTCTTGGTCTTCCCCTTGACTTTGACCCCTTTGCCACGTCCAGACATTCTTAACTATAATTAAGTATTTCTTTATTATTATACAAAATTTATAGAGCGCCTTATATAATACACAGAATTACTCTAAAGCGCTGTACAACATAGTTAAAAATACATTTATAAATACAATATCAAGAATAAAAATTTTGTTAAATAGCATAAGAAAATAAAATTTAGTATTGATAACCATCATAAAAATTAAAAATATTTTTACAAAATGATGATTAAACGATATCAAAACACGAAAAGAAAAAACTGCATACAATAGAGTATAAAAAATAACAGAAGATTAAAAATAACCAAATAAGTCAGAGATCTTTAAACATGAATAAATGAATAAAAACAGTCTATATTTGACACATAAAGATAAAACTTTAACCGAATGCTTCCCTAAAAAGATGAGTTTTATGATGTTTTTTAAAAGTGTTCAAAGATGGGCATAAAACTAGATGTGGCGGTAAAAAGTTCCAGAGGGATGCAGCGGCCACGTCAAAACGTCTATTCCCGTAGGCTGATGTTCGACAGTGTGGTCTTTGCAGTGACAGCTTGTTTGCTGATCTAAGGAAACGACCAGGTTGTTATACGGTGATGAGCCCTGCAATGTATTCTGGTGCTATGTTGTTAATTGCTTTGTAAGTATAAATAAGAATTTTGTACTGAATGCATTTTTCAATTGGAAGTCAATGAAGGGAAATGTGCTCCCTCTTCCTGGTACGAGTTATAATGCGTGCTGCTGTGTTCTGTATTCTTTGTAATTTGGCTATTTCGGTCGTATTTATGCCATAGAGGAGAGCATTGGCATAGCCGAGCCTAGACGTCACAAGAGAACAGACCAGGGTCTTGCTGGCATCTTTTGTAATCAATGGACGTATTCTCCAAATATTCCTGAGCTGGTACATGTAATAGCATGCACGAGACACGGAGGAAATTTGCATTTGCATGCGAAGAGACTTATCAAATCACACCCCGAGGTTCTTTACACTGGTCGCCTCTCTCACGATGGTGTCACTAAAGTTCAGATGGTAGACTCCTTGATTTGTTGTTTCGGAATAAAAACTATAAATTCTGTTTTGTCGTGGTTAAGTTTTAGCATGTTGGAACACATCCACTGCTTAATTTCTACCAGGCATGCTTCAAGTCTCAAAGCGGTATTATTCCAGTTGTTCCTGGGTTTAAAGACAAGATAAGCTTGGGTATCATTGGCATAACAATGATGTGGATGTTGTTTTTGGAACAGATGTTACCAATAGGTCTGGAAAAAATGGAATATAACCTTGGACCCAACACCGACCCTTGTGGTACACCACATCTAAGATGGTAGTACCAGGAAAAAGAAGATCCAATGGCAATTTTATGCGTCCTTCCTGATAAGTACGACTTGATGCATGTAAGGGCTGAGCCAGGTATGCCAAAACCAATTTCTAGTCGCTTTATCAGAATGGAGTGGTCGATGACATCAAAAGCTGCAGATAGGTCTATCATAATTAATGCCACACATGAACCAGAATCTAAAGCTTCAACAATATCGTGATGGACTCTAAGTAAAGCTGTTTCAGTAGAATGGCAAGGCGATATGCTGATTGTACACTGTCATGAAGGTAATTTGACTCTAGGTGATAATCAAGCTGTTTAGCAACAACTTTTTCTAGAATTTTGGAGAGGAAGGAAAGGTTTGAGACAGGTCTGTAGTTGCGGTACTCCTCTGGATCTAATTAAGCCGGTTTTCTTGATGAGAGGATGAACAACAGCCTGCTTAAAGGATGATGGAACAACAGACTGACTTAGGGATTGATTTAAAATGTCCGTTATGAGAGCAAGGCAACTAACAAGGCAAGATTTTAGCAAGAATTGTGGTATGGGATCGAGTTTACAGGACTAAGGAGATGCTGACATGATCATGGCACGGATCTCATCTTGAGATGCAGGTTCAAAAGCATGCAGGTGAACACCAGTAAACTCGTTATCATCCTGTAGTGGACCAATGCCTATCTTACTACTATTACACAGTTCATTTCTTATCTTCTGAATCTTAGCCTGGAAGAATTCGCCAAAGGAGTTGGCCAGCATTTCTTCACATTGATGTGCTGGCAATACGACATCGGACTTGGCTCACATAAGTCTGTTTGTAAGGCGATACAGTTGTTTCTGATCCTTGCCCGTCTCCATTTCGTATTAAGCAAGGCAATGAGCATCATGAACTCCTTTGTCAACATATTTGAGAGAATCGCTGCCGAGGCCTCTTATCTAGCCCACTACACCTAGCGATATACAATCACCAGCAGAGAGATTCAGACCGCTCTCCGTTTCCTCCTGCCGGTGTACTGGCCAAGCACGCCATGTCTGAGGGCACCAAAGCCGTCACCAAATACACATATACAAAGCAAGTAATCTCACGTTGCAAGTGTAAACACCAAACGGCCCTTTTCAGGGCCACCACACTTTTTAGAAAAGATTCCCTCACAATACAGGCGATTTGGTGACACAAATTATATGTATGAATACGTGTGGCAATAAAAGAGCCAAACATGAAACCTCCCACTTTAAGGTCTGTTTGCAACTGATTACGATTAAAGTAGTTAGATAAATAACTGAAATGCAGGTAGGCAGTATAATTATTTTGAAAATCACGATTCAATTAAATATTTTTGGTGAACAATGAAGAAGATATCTCTACAATAAAAGAATCTTTGAAATCCGAAAAACAAGCACATGAAGCACGTGAGGCATATTCCTTAGTAACAAAAATGAGAAGAAATCTTTTTTTTCTTCGTTTGTGACCGAATTAACAGAATATTACCATGGATATTGAAAAAAGTGATTTATTTTTATCATTTTTTTAATTACTAGCGATTAGTAATGAAATAAGAGGTTTCGCAAATTCAGGAGCTATACCCCCTCCATCCCTTTTTTATATGTATCTTACTAAAGATTCTGTGAGAATATAGAATATAGCAGGGTCACATGTATTACTCACATGCATAATACATTGCTTATTTATACATCAATATCCATTAACAAAATATTTAAATCAAGCGGATAATTGTTTGCGATTTATTCCTTCGAATATCTTTGTAAAGTGATAACTGTAACATTTACTCAATAAATAATAAACGTTTCTCTTTAAACTCTCTTAGAGGCATCTTTTTCGAAAAATGTGGTTGGCCGTGAAAACGGTTGTAAGTTTTTCATTTCTGTCTTGACACTCAAGCCTTTTTAACCTCCAAATCCCTACAGGATACGTCCTTGGCGTATCAGGGCGTAGACCAGGTCCATGGCTGTGACGGTCTTCCTCTTGGCTTGTTCGGTGTAGGCAACAGCATCTCGGATCACGTTTTCCAGGAAAACCTTATAAGAACTCCACAAGTTTCTTCGTATATGACACCAGATATGCGATTGACTCCACCACGGCGAGCGAGACGGCGTATGGCCGCTGTAACGACGGAAACATGACCCCCGTAGAATATTGACCAGGGACGTTTTTCTACGTAGAAAAATGACCGAGGGTCAATATTCTACGACAAGTAGGGTGATTTTTCAACCGTAGAAAACCATTCTAGACCAGTAATTCTAAGACTCCACACACGTTGAAGAATGACCCCCATAGAAATTTGACCTCCTATTTTTTACACGATAAAACAGATATGTCACACTCTGTGATATCTTTTATTTGAAGCTGACACCAGGATATATTGTATCGACATAGGAATGGAAATTACCATTGTTAATTGAAATACGTCGTCGATATATCTAAATGTCGCGTTGAAGGCCACAGCTAGTGTTTTCTTCTTTTCACGCCTAAGATTTTGCACAAATTCTGCTTCATATGAAGGCAAAAATATGTTGCTAATAACGGATCGCAATTGGTACCCGTGGGAATTCAAATAGATTGTTGGAAGGCCTGGTCTCCCAAAACAACATAGATATTGTCAATCAGAAACTCAAGCATCTTTTTGCATTTTGTTTTGAAGTTGACATCTTCAGAGTACTTGTTTGTGCAATCAAAATGTGTTTTAACAAAATATTTTGCAAATGACCAGGTAAGTAAATTTACGAGTTCCATTTTTATTGGAAAAACAAGCTGTCAATGATATCAAAACTATAACTGGACTATAATTTATCGTGGAGAAAGGTTGTGTATAAAGTTGAACAGTTTTTAAGCTGATGATTTTAATAAAATCCTATAATTTAAACAATTTTTGAATTTTTTTTACAAATCCAACAAGATTTGTTTGTGAAACACTATGCACCCGGCGGCAACAAAGTTCGAAAAGGCTATTTTTAGCAAATATGTCACAGCCAAGGCCACAAGGTCTTTGAAAGAGCTTAATTAGTGGACTATGCATACCAAACACGAAGGCTTTATTTCTCATGGTTAAAAAATTATGACGAAAGTTCAAAAAAGTTATTTTTAGCATATAGGTCACAGTCAAGGTCACAAGGCCATTGGCCTTGGTGTCATTTGAGAGAGCTTAATTAAGTGGGGTACGAATACCAAACATGAAGTCTCTATCTCTCACGATCCAAAAGTTATAGTGAATGTTAAAGTTGACAACAGACAGACAGAAAAACAGGCAAACAGACAGAACAAAAACAATATTCGCTTCGGATCTATCGATACGGCAGCATGAAAACATTGCATAGAAGCAAGGAAAGCAACGTAAATTAACTACTAATACATGCATATGTATGTAAATCCAATTCCCCTATATATATATATATATATATATATATATATATATATATATATATATATATATATATATATATATATATATATATATATATATAGATAAATCCAAGAAAAATCACAGTGGTCGGTGATAAATATGAAAATTATTTTAAATAAATAAAAACACAGAGAACGAGTAAAACATAAGCGCTTTCATTTAAGAAATAAGGTATCATTTTTTGAGTTTTATTGAGATGTAAAAGGGGTTGGTCACGTGATCAAATCCCATAAAGCCCGAAGGGCTTTATGGAAGATTTGATCATGTGCCAACCCGTTTTACATCTCAATAAAACTCAAAAAATGAGACCTTATTACTTATATTTACATTTGTGACTTATTCATACTTTATATTTGCCTGATTGTTACTTTTAACGTGTGAAATGCGTTAATTTTTCAAACCCAACGGCATGTATGTAATCCACTAAACGCGCGTCGACCCTTTATGACGTCACAGAGAAATTACGTCGAACATTTATCCAAACGCATATCTATGACCTCTTGACCCCATACCTGTATTTACACAGTTATAAAAACGCTTGCTTTCAGTAGTGTTATATAAAGGAAAACATTTGCAAATGTAAATATTTCTTCTTCGTGATGTTTTACAATACTCATGGTAACGTCTATTATGACGTCATAATAACTTAACGTTAACAAGTCTTTGATTGACGTCATATTTTTCCCAATGCATTAACAAAGAATACAATAACAAAGCAGTAAATGTGACTCAATAACATAATTTACATGTAAAGAAACAATTCTTTTACATTAAACTATTTAATTTAGGTTTGAAAGTCCTTATAAAATGTCTTTCTCTATCACGTCTTTCGATTGTGTTAGAGTTGTGCAGTTTATAAAATGGAAAGACAGTAAAAGTTCTATTTCCGCACACGTCTAAGTCATGAAGAAGAAATGAAAGCGCTTATGTTTTACTCGTTCTCTGTGTTTTTATTTATCTAAAATAATTTTCATATATATATATATATATATATATATATATATATATATATATATATATATATATATATATATATATATATATATATATATATATATATATATATATATATATATATATGGGAAATACCATATATATCGAGAACTTTCTTATAATGGTATATAAAAAATCCCCCCAAACGGGCAAAAATGTACATTTGAGTGAATAATAGTTAAGATATTGTTCTTATAAATTCATAAAAAAAACTTCCTTTTTTAACACTTAGACACCTGGCAAATGGTTGCTGTAACTTTCCCCTTCCTTCTGAGATTTTTAGACACTTACTTTGCATATACAAATGCAAATACAATTCTTTCATGACAAGGGGTCATTATTCTATAGGGTCATTTTTCTACAATGCACACGGAGAAAAACGACACCAAGGCCATAATTTAAAAAAAGGGCTATTTTTCTACGTAGAATATTGACCAGGGCAGTGGCGTAGCGCCCTTTACGCAAAAACGCAAATGAATACATAGATTTTTCACCAAAAAAAAAATTAAGAAAAAATTGTCGTAAGTTCAATAAAAGATTAAAATAAAATAAGTAATATCAAAAGATATTTTTAATCCAATATTACTATAGTACCTGCTAAATAGATTAAAAGAATATACATGTATTCAGCTTTTATCTAAGATCTTTGATACAGAGTATACATGTACATAGTTTTTTTTTAAAGAATTTTAAAGGACGAATTACTTAATTGTGTCAATTCAAGCAAAAGCAAATAATAATCCAAACCACATGTATGTTATTTACTAATTCCCAAATGCACCTGCGTTGTATATGTACTTTACATGTTATATCAAAACAATTGATTTGTACCACATGTAACAAATTGAGAATATTCAAGTTTTTTGTGTTGATATACCTGTATATAGAATTCATTTCGCGCTTATCATTCAAAAAACAGGGTTAATTGAGAAATAGATTTTATAGCAATTACTACAACATTGAATTTTTTGTCAAAAATTTTTTCCAAGGTTTCCCTGAAGTCCATAATAAATTCTCTTTCGTCAGTAAATTTCAAAATAGCTTTTTTGTACTATAATTAAAAAGTTCCTACAAATAAGGAGAAAAAAGTTCGAAAAATTAGCCAACTTTACGAGAAAACGAAATGTTCTTGTGAAAAATTATTGTGAAGATATGAGTTATAGCATCCTCACAAAGTCAAGGTTTTTTGAGTTCGGAGCCCCACACATATTACAAGATTTTCACTGTTGAAATTTTATTGACTTATTTCATGAAAACAAGAAATGCTTTTAGAAAAAAGGAAATTTGGGGAGTTGTAAATATTGTCAAAACTCGGCAAGTTTTTGTTAATATTTAGTATATTAGAACTACGATAATTGTAAAAAAAATTATCTATTTTAAGGTAGTTTTCTAATGTATAAAACCCTTAAAATGCGTGAGCTTCCGGGGGCTTCGCCCCCTGGGGGCCTAAAGGCGGCCCCAGACCCCTTGCCTTTCTGAATACAGTTAATAATTTGCTAGCTACGCCACTGCAGGGGGTCAAATTTCTACGTAGAAAAATGACCCTCGGTATATATTCTACATGTACGCCGCGGTCACTTTTCGTCGTTACACCGACTGTACAATTTTTTTTCTGGGAAGCAATGGCAAACTAGCAACCGGTCATTTCAAACGCTGCAATGGTGTTTTAGTCCTTGGCATTGGTAAATTTTCCGACGGTAAATTTTTAACAAAATTGGATCCTCCCCACTTATCATAACCAAATCAATCTCATTCTGGACTCCAGCCTATAATACCTTTTTGTTAAACCTTACCCATCAAAGCTTGAGGAGGCAGAGACCCGAATGACATTGGGCCGATCATGAGTTTGTTCATATAAACCGGGATCTTGGCTATTTCAGTGAGAGGACACACCAAGTGGAATAGCTCTTATAATCCTTGAGTTGGGTCGGAACGTTTCACGTCCGCTTTTTATTTTATTAAATAATTTCTTGATATTTCAATGTCCAATTCCTATTAAATCTGAGGACCTTCCCTGACCAGAGCGGCTCACAGGCGCTGGTTCCCAACCTGTATAAAATGAAAGCAGAGATAGACACAATCCAGTTCTTGACTGGTGTGTCCTTCCAGGACGCTCAGGACTACTTTGACTACCAATGTGAATTTTTAATCACCATTATTTTGTCCTCCAACAGTTACACTCTTTAATTTACTAATGGATTTTAAAAATTATTTTCTATCTTTTGCAAAATCTTCAAATTTTTATTCGAAACTGGTCCAATAACTGGACTATATCTACTAAAAATTAGACGTGTAACAGGGGTATTGGAAAGGAACACTCCTGCAAGGGTTATTCAAATATTTATTTCACAGTGGAGTGACATACATGTATATATATATATATATATCGATAGCCCTGTAAATATCATAAAACAACATTAAATCGAATGTAAATATTACACACAATGTCATTACTTTTCAATGAAAGTAATACGTAGATTATCAAATCGAGAATATATAAATATATACATATTTCTCCCAAATATAGTAATAAAAAATACCCAAGATATCAACATATTAATCTAATCATTCTGTGAGAATAGGCTTTCCCAATAAATTGTTTGATTCACAATGTCTGTGAATTGTGATCTGTAATTTAATAAATTGATATTTAAATATATCATCTCTTAAAAATATACCAGTTGCTCAGTTTGAACAATATAATCACAAACATCTTTGATGATCATAAAAACACATAATCTGTAACATCAAATTACTTTTGTCAAATATTTCATATTGATCTTGTTATCAATAATAAATATATATCATAAAATAGCTTTCTCTCAAAATCATTCATTTACTTTAGTACGTGCAAATGGAAATAGCTTTTGCACACTATAGGATGAAAATTTAAAATAAGAAAATATTACAGGTATAATAGATATTCTGTCATTCTCTAGTGTTAAAAACATTCTTTTTTATGTTTATATCATGTACTGGATGATCTTCACCTCTCCTGTATCGTGTAACCCTACCCACAACCTCCCCTCAATGTCCACACTCAATCCAATAGGCTTACACAGTCCGCAATTGTCAACACACCTCAGAAATTGACCATTTTGATCAAGAATATGCAGACAGGAATTGTTAAAATCTATCACAATGATCTGCCTCATAGAGTCTGTTGCTATCTGAGTTGGATTAAATAACTTTTTTTGCCTGGCTGCTGGGGTACCATCATATCGGAACTT
Source organism: Saccostrea cuccullata (assembly GCF_032062105.1). Lineage (NCBI taxonomy): Eukaryota > Metazoa > Mollusca > Bivalvia > Ostreida > Ostreidae > Saccostrea > Saccostrea cuccullata. The sequence goes on from NW_026936445.1 coordinate 65,937, forward strand.
GACTCTTCCTCTCTTGTCCAAAACAAGCAGGATCTTAGCATTTGGATCAGACACACAGATGTCTCCATTGACATTTTCTACCAAAAAGAGTGAAAAACGTCCGTTTTTAAAGATTTGATTTCCTTGTTCATCTTCGGCTATTTCTTTCATAGTGTTCATCGTTATCCCGTCGTAACATATAATTTTGTTTTTACTGTTTCTATACACGTTGACAAGGATGTCCCCAGACCTGGTGCAGCATACGCCCCATGGTATCCAGTCATCTGGTGGAGTGAATAAGATTTCTATCCTTCCACCTCTGACAATATTCACAGATTTATTTCCATGATCACTGTATATCAGTTCTCCCTGTTTGGTTAGAGAAATGCCACCAGGACAGTATAGACACCTGGTGTAGACGGATTCCTGACGAGACCCGTGCATGTCAATACGTATTATCAATTTATCAGCACCACTAACCCAGGCATCATCTGTCTTCCCACAGGCAACTCTCCATAGAGGAACAACTGCAGTAGGAATTGTGGCAATCACTCTGGCTTTGTCTAATAACTCTCTCATAGACAGAAACGAGACTTCATCTGTCAGACTGGATATCTCTGATTGTGTAAGTGTAGCCTGATATTCTCCTAGTTCTATCCCAAGCTCTTTTCCTTGGTCTGTTCTTGTATACATTGAAGGAGTTTTGACATCGATATCAGTAGGTATGTCTCTGTATTCCTTCAGTTTGGATTTGTAGTCACTGACTTCAGACACTTTGTTAGTCTTTAGGATATCCTTGTTTTGAGCAAGTGTTTGAATCATATCTGAAATAAGATTTTCTAACTTGGATTGGTGAGATTTTAGAGTAGTGAGAAAATCTTCTTTCATAGACATCATTAAAGAACCCAACTTGTTGAAAATACTGTCTACTTCTTGATGCCATTGTTTTCTGTGCTTCTCTTTTATTTTTTCCAGTTCTTCAAATTTGAATTTTGCTTTAGAGATTTCACTCTCTGTATCTTTTAATTTCTTGTTGTACTTGGGGATAATAGCTGATTCAATTTCTATGTTTTCTTTTTCGATTTCCCTGCTCTTTTCATTGAAAATTGTAAGCATTTCTTTTATCTTGTGCCCATTATGGGAACTAAGTATACACTTCAGACAAACATTGACATTACATTGTTGGCAGTGAGCATCACAGCTCTGATTTGGATGGCATTTGCACTCGGGAAACACTGGCTGTATCTTTCTATTGGTGAAATGAACAATGTCGTGTCGCTGAGGCCTGGGGTTGTCTACATGTTTACTGACGCAGTTCACGCATAGTCTCACTTGACAGCTATTACAGAAGTGCCGAGCAGGCGTACGACAAAAGTCGCAGGTAATGAGCTCCTGTGCCCTGGATGTGGGAGTTGCCATACTGAGTAATGTATGGCTTAAGAAATGTGACTGAAAATAAATTTTAAAAACTTCATTTTATTTATTCATATCTTCCAAAAATTATATCTTTATATGACTTAGGTTAATGAAATTCAATGCAAACAGATTTAATTTAAGGTTTATTGTTACTCTGATAAGAGAGATATGACAGATATATGATATATGATATGTCTGCTGGGTCTTATTCCTTTATAGATTTGCCAAATTGAAGTCTCTTCCTTGTCCAATTTTGCCAAGCTTTGCTATATTTGTTTAATATCTATTGAATCCTTTTCACATCCTTTTACAACACTAATGTTATGTTAATTACTCATTTATACAGCATAATTATTTTAAATTCATTTTGATGCCACGGTTTCATTTTAGCGCTCCATTATTTTACGGGAATGCAGAGTTACGAACAAAGAAGACGGTACGGTTTGAGCTTTATTGTGCCCTAAAAAATTAGTGTTCTTAAAAAGTCATAAAATTGGCTTTATCAATAGTTGAGTAGATGAATATGATAAATCATTAAGAAATATGGCATGAAGAAGAGCCTTTTTTTAAATATGACGTCATTAATTTGGTACATTTTTAAGTTAAATGCAGGAAAGCTTCAAAATGACTCGTTTTTCTGCTAATTTTCCATTAGAAAATAGTGTCTGCCACCGTCACCCGCCTTAATTTTTGCATATATTGTGCAAACAGCTACGAAAAATCACATATCTCAAAATCTTTCCGGGCGACGGTGGCAGAGTATGTTTTCTGAAAGAAAATTCCACTGAAAATTGAGGTCTTCTGCAACTTTTTAAGAAAATACGGGAAAATGCACAAGTTAATGACGTCACAATTGGCATTTAGAAAGTCATATGAGAAAAACCATTTGTGTATTCTTACTGCAGAGAATTCCTAAGATTCAGAAAGAATGAATTTTAATTTTTTAGGGCACTTTCATATTTTAGAAAGATATAGGGCATTATTTGTATTGAAACTGTACCTTCTTCTTATATGCACTTAGCGCCCAGTGTATAATGTATACAAGTGGTGCTGAGCTTTGAAAAATGTTCAATGCTACGAATTTGTAGGAAAGCTAGTTAAAGAACTCTGTTCCTATTTCATCTTAGGTATTCCTGTGAATGAGACGCTGAAAATATATGATGTCAGCATTACTTTCAAAGCATAACAACACTTTCGTAACAGAACCAAAAATTGGTTCAAATGTATAAAAACATTGCTATCAATACCTCGGACTTTCAGATGCTGCAGACAAAGAACAAGATGACGAAATCTTATCCTTTTGATCTGTTGACGGCAACAACTAGTAATCCATCTGATATTTGCGCGATTACTTTCTGCTTCTTGCAGTGGGTTTCAATTCAACATTTAGATATATCTAGAGGATGTTTCATCAATCAACAAAATTCATTCCAATAAATACTTTGATTTTATATACATGCTTTCCTTGGAATTAGAAAATGAAAGATTATGCAGAGTCTGCAGCTGACTTTGTTTTTCGTATGCCATTGGATAGTTTGATAAAGTACATGTAACCTAACGACATAACTTAATGATGAACATGGGGACTTAATTGATTTAATGTTTCTCTTCTCATCTTCCCTTCTTAATGTAGAAATTGAGAAAGCGTTTATCGGCATCGTTTTAAATACTCCCCCTCAACGAGAGTATTTAAGCGAGCCATCAACTTCTCAATAGAGAATACTTTACAGCAGAAGTGGTAATTAGTTGACTGTATAATTTTCTTATATAATTATAAATTCTTAACTAAGATTAGAAGTATACCTAAATATCTCAAATTTCCAAATATTTCCGGTTGTTACCTCAACAACCAAAACAGATAGTAACTAAGTTTCACATGAGAAGGAAAGTTGAAGATTTAAAAGTTAAAGTCATCACGATTACCATAAAGCTTTGTAGTTATATTACCATTAACGTCTATTCCTATTAAAAGATCCAAATATGATATCTATCATATTCAATATGTATCTAAATGTCGAGTTGAAAGCCACAGAATGTATTTTCTTCTTTTCGCGTAAAAGATTTTGAACAGATTCAGCTTCAAATAAACAAAAAATAGGTCTGCTAATAACGGGGCACAATTGGTACCCAGAGGAATTCCAATAGATTGTTGGAAGACCTGGTCTTAAAAAAACAACACAGATATCGAATATCAGAAACTCATGCGTCTTTTAAATATAAACTTCAGAGTTCTTTTGTGTACAATCAGCTAGAATGCTTTTTTAACAAAAGTAACTACATGTGCAAATGACCAATTACAAGGTAAGTAAATTTATGAGTTCAATTTCTATTGAAAAGGTAGCTGGCAATGATGTAAGAGAGCCTGGACTTTAATTTATCGTGGGGAATGGTTGTACATAAAGTTGTTACGTTGTTGATTTTGGTAAAAATTTTATGCTTAGTATAAATTTTATTCTTTGTGCCAAACTACACAGTAATTTATATAAAACATGTTAGATAAATTAATTACCGTTTAGTTTCAATCCTTTTTGTCTAATCCGAATGAACGATCACCTTCTCTCCGATCCTTTTATATATCAGAATAAAAAGCATGCACTTTTGGTTTGGTGTTCTCCCCTGGTTACCCATGCATCAGTCATGCCCTCATACATACATGTTTACAGTATTTTTTTTTATTGTAACATTGTAACTAATGACCCAATCGATTGCCCTAACTTAGATGGTAAGACTTGATAGGAATTTAAAAGGCTATAATTCAAAAGCATACTTATCTGACTCATGTCGAATAGTTATTTTATAAATCATATAGATTAATTAAGATGATATATTTTTTTTACCTTAAATTTATAAATAATTATGTTAAAATAAAGTATAACGTTAAATATGTAGAGAAATTAAGGGCAGACAGTATTCGGGCTTAACAAGTCTGGTTTGTCTTGCTCAATTTAAAAGTTTTAAATTGTCCGTAATAATTCGCATTCTGTTTGTACGTATATATTTAATGATTTGTCACCTTATGCATTTCAATGTTACTTTACTTTTTAAAATATAACTTCAATTCATTGTAATATATGGTAAAAACAACTGAATATCAATGAATCGCTAAACCCAACCGCCTTGGGACTTTTTCCTCTTCCATTTCTTAAATTAAAATAGTTCATTACACAACCTTTTTAAAAAAATAGATCTTTTAAATTGTTGTTCACAACGATGTCAGTCATATTGCATTTTAAAAATGTTTTATATGCATTCTTATTATGTAAGGAATCACTGTCTAGTTAGGAGAGTATGCCAGGACATCAACACTAGTGGGAAACATGGAATAATTTGCATAACGGGCGAAGCTAACGCGCTTCATGAAATATGCCGGCGTGAAGCGTCGTAGTTCATAACCTCATGAATCTTCAAAAATTAAATTCATTTCTTAAAACAACAAAAGAATTTTAAATTTGATCAAAGCAATCTTGTTGACTTTAATTATATATGTGACTTAGATTTAAGTTGTCGGAAAAACGAACACGTGTAAAAGGCCCTAGGTCACTTCTCCGCCGCCATATTGATTGCAATGTTGCAGTTGATGAAACGGGAGTTGGTCAGCATCATGGTCAGGAAACGGATTTCTGTGGATGTTAAAATAGCAGAGGGAGTTGAGTTGCTTAAGAAGTCGGATGGTAATGACTAAGGGACGATGTATATAGCAGATGATGGAGCGCAGGTCTATGGGCAATGCCGATTTCTCCACGTGGTTCAGATGGGTTGTTTACCGGAAGAGTCTATTACTTAACCAGTCAGGCAGTTCGGAAAATCGAATTCCGGTATGACTCTAGATTATGTAATTGAAGAGGGAAGGCCTAACCCGATTGAATTGAAAGATCTAATATTTATGTGTTTTTTCATATAGATGTTATAAAATCCTTTTTAGTCTAGGTATCATTACGTAAGGCAATTATTTGAACTTAGGAAAGGAAACTGCTTATATAATTTTAAAAAAGCACAAATATAAATTAATGGAATGGAATTAAGAATATTAAAGAATGGATTAAAATAGGTAAAAAAAAAAAAAAAAACCCTGTCCGCATCCACCAATCAACAAAGGAATCTAAAAATTAAAAAATAACAATAACCCAGTCTCACCCCCGAAAACTAAACTAAGGCAGTTTAGAACTTGGTTATCAATTTCAAGCAGGTATATATATATATAAGGGAGTCCATTTATTT
>NW_026936446.1:0-7081 GCF_032062105.1 Saccostrea cuccullata
TCTTTTTCCCTCTCTTTTTTTTTTTCCCAAAAAACCGCCCATAACTTTTGAATTAGTGGAGATGACTTTCATATTTCTCAGGTGTATTCCTTGTGACAAGATCTTTCTTTGGGTAACCAAATTTGACCTTTTGACCTTAACCTTGAAGTTTGACCCATTTTTACATGAAAATTTTAAACTTTAACTTTGGCCATATTTTTTAAATAGTAGATCCCTTTGGGAAATTTCCGTTTTTGGAAAAAACTTTAACATTGGCAATAATTTTGAACGATAAGGGATGGGCTTTCATACTTCATTTTGTAATCCTTGTGAGAAGACCCTTCAGTAGATACCATGAACGACCTTGACCTTTGAGATGACCTATTTAAAAAAAAACAAACCTTGACCATATATTTTGAAGGGTTAGGTCTTTCATACTTCACAATAATCACATACTTAATCCTTGTGACAAGACCTTTCATTTGATAACAAAAATTTGACCCCTTGACCTTGGCGTTTGATTACTTTAAAAAAAATTATCCTTGGCCTTAACTTCTGAACGGTTAGGGCTAGGGCTTTCATACTCTATATAAGTATTCTATGTGGCGAGACCTTTCATTTGATACCAATTACATTGACCTTTTCACCTTACCTTGGAGATTTTTTCTTATTAAAAAACTTTAACACTCTTTTTTCAAATTTCACAATTGTTTTCCAGGGAATACCTTACTTTTGGTCCCAATTAAGTAAATTTGCTTTTAAAGAAAAGTTTAATCTTTGCTATGATGCCATGCGGGGGCATAGTTTTTCACAAACACATATTGTTTTAAATTAGCTTTGAATGAATATGAATATATTAAATTTATTAATTTATAAGTACCAGGTATAGATATTCAGAATATTTTATTTTCATATTCTTCTTCAGAATAAGGGGAAAAGATATTTTAAAGCACTGTGGCCCATGGGCCTCTTGATTCTTGTAACCACACCTCTTATTTGAGGGTTAAACTACCATTTGAAAATGATGTACATATTTATCTAACATTAATATATGTTGACTACTTATGCAGTTGTTATGTTGTATTGATAAACTGTATTTATATCACCTGAGGTGGTGTGTATTTGTTTAAGATGCTTACTTTGTGCAAATTCCACAAGAATTTTTTTGTTAACAAACAAAAATTTTTATACTTTTTGGTGAACTAGGGGATTTTTATATTATTTGTTATTTACCTAGGCTTTTAATGTCCTATATGTATTGTAATGAGATGTTTGGGGAAAAAAACAACAGCAACAAAATAAGGTTTATTATTGTAATGTCTTTAAAATTTGATTATGGTAATAAACAAAAGAAAGTAGACAAGCAATATATTTTTAGCAGATTAAACATAATGACTTAATGTAAAGCAGATTGACCTGCTGATGATGCAAGACATATACATGTCCTGTGATGTAAGCAGTACTGGTTCTGGTATGACTGATATGACTATATTATAATTATTTTTTAGAATGATCTACAAAAAACACAGAATTACATGTATTTTCAATATGAATAAGACATTAAGTTTGTATTTAATATTATTCACAAATTGTCATTCAATAAATTACTTCGAGCATAAATAAAGAGGGTTTATCCACATGGAATGAATAAGCTATAAGTAATCTGGTGCCAATTTAAGGAGTTTACATGTAAAAAAAACTTTGTTGCTAGTAATTTATTATTTTCTCTTTTTTCTGATGTTGGGCATATTGCTTCTTTGCTTGGAAATTTTGCTATATCTACATTATAAGATGGTAACATATTAAATTTCTTTACTTAAAAAAAAATAGTACTTTGTAGTGGCATCTTGTCATTTTCATAAATTTTGAAATTTTTCAATTCGTTCCCCAGTGTATAATCGGATTTTTGAAACATTGAAATTTTTGTTCATGTTTTAAAGGGTTTTTTGCCTCTCATCATACTATTGTTGTAAAGTTTGTCATTCTTTAAACTGTGATATGAATTTTTAAGAAAAAAACCTTTGTTTCTTGGTAAAAACTGAATAATTAAAATTACCATTATATAGAAATTTGTTAAATTTTTTCATTTATAGTGAGATAATTATTAAATGATTATAATAGTAACAATTTAAAGCAGTTTCAATTGTCTTTTTGGAGAAGAAATCATTCCACTTATTACGGAAGCTGAAAACACTGTACACTAAAGAGTTCTAATTGTACAATGCAAAAATAGACTTTTATGCAGTTAAAGTGACCTGCTCCTGTATGAAAAATAAAATAACTTAATATCAGACCAAGATAAAGTAACCGAATACATAATTTTACATGTGTTCTGTATTTTACCAATATTATATAAGCTAGAAAGATTGACTCCTGTTCACTGATAAATCATGATTGACTTTGAACATTTTTCCTCAGGAAATATGGCAGGTACCTTAAGTTAAAAATTATAACTGAATAAACTTGTGTACATCTTTATATGATATACTGGTAATTTTTCTGAATTAAAAAAAATCATTGGTGTTTAAAGCTTCATTAAGAATATTTTCTTCCATCTTGAAACTAACTGCTTAGGGAGTCTGCAAAAAGCCAAAATTGCACTAGCAGGAGTTTTTTCAATTGTTTGACAGACTGATAGTTTCAATTGGCAAATCTCTGTATTAGTCTCTGTCTGACTGTTTGTCCAGCACCATCTGCAATAACACCTTGTGGCCCAGAAAATTCCTGGTCTGGGTCGTTATCGCACATCTCTCCATCAATGGGCAGCTTAATGTCCATACACATGTTGTGCGGCTTAAACACAGCTGTGATGATCTGCACACTTTTTGCAGGAGTGAATAAAAGCATCCCACCAGATTTATGTATGCACCTATACAAGAAAAAAAATGCATTATAGTATTTACATTTTTCCAAATTTCTGAATTGTTTTAAAAATTTTGAAGTATTTTAGTTAAATAGTACCTGAATCGGGATTTGCATACACCGAGTGCTCTTTCAACTACAACCCTTGTCTTGCTGTGGGCTAAATTGTAATTTTCCTCTGCTTCATTGCTTGGGTTGGACTTGGCCGTCATCATGTACCGCTTTAAAGCATATGCCGAGTCCCCAAGAAGCCAGCCGTCATTCCTGTGGAAGTAATGTTTAAAATAAATGCTAAATCATACAAAGGTTGTAAAATAAGGTGATTTTAAAACCTTTATATACATCTATATATCATATATTCCTACCTTGCTTCCATGTGGGTCTTCAAGGCAGAGTTAGAAAAGATGAACGCATCGTGTGTAGACCCAGGCCACTTGCAAACTATGTTTGTAAACCTTGAGACATAAATGAAAACATATTTATTTTTCATTCAGTAATGTCAATATATTTATATTGTTTGGCACTTTTTAAAGAAAAATAAAATTATACCTTAAGGAGGCATCAGCAACCACTTGTACGTTTATAGCGTGATAGCCCGTCCGACAAACGTACACTGATTCATTGTCTTTGGGTGCAGTGATTGGAACTAAAGTTCCATCAACGGCACCAAGGACATTTGGGAATCCAGCAATCTGATAGAACTCGTGTTTTGTTCGTGATGCTTCATTCTCTAGATGCAAAAGAAATTTTTATCTGATAATTTTTTCGGTTTTGGAAAGTGAATTTTACATTTATTGACATATGAGAGAGAGAGAGAGAGAAAGAGAGAGAGAGAGAGCATGAATGTGTTTTGCATGCATATATACATATTTCTTCTCAGTTGATATTAAAATATATTATACTTTCATGTAAATTAGTTGAATCTGATTGGTCGAGAAGCATTTGCTAAAATACACTATTACCCGCTGAATGCTCTCCAGCGTAGCAACAGTCAACATTGCTTGACGACGGGTGGTATTACAAAAAATAGCGACTGCGCAGAATTTATGCGCGCACTGTTCACTGTTATATGTATTTGTATAAAACATTCAGTATAATATAATAAATATTGCATGTAGTTGAGTGTAACATTGAAAATTTTCACCCCTCGAAAACCATTGTCAACCTCGGCTGCGCCTCGATTGACAATGGTTTTCTTGGGGTGAAAATTTTCAATGTTACACTCAACTACATGCAATATTTATATATTATTTCATCACTACTATCATTATCAAGTGAATATCAAATTTAAGTATGATTTGTAAATGGGACTGCAAGAACTAATTGAAACGTTAACATACCCGATGGAAAGTGGATGTTGTTAAGCCGATTACAGATACTTCTGGTTACACTGTCAATGGCTCTTGACACACTAGACCGAGACACCCCATGAAGATCTCCACATTCCGAGAAAAATGCTGCCTTTGATAAGTATCTTATTGTAACAAGTACCTAAAAAATTGCATAATTAAGCATTCAATTGAATATTCTACGAACTTTTGTGGGGGGTGGGGGTGGTAATGACTTCCTTGATATTACATAATACGCATTTTTGCATTGTTGCAGATTCATTTTATTTCTTAATATATATAGGTACATGTATAAATAATTTTTAATATAGGAAGTTACTCTGTAATAAATTCAAAATAATTGTGAAAATTATCCTTCAAAGAATCGGGGGATGGGAGAGGGGGGTGGGAGGGTTGAGAGAAGAGAGTCATCTACAAAATGGTTGTTTTGCGGAATATCTCAATATTGATCGAATACATGTAAATACTACTTGTCAAAATGATATATAGTTTCTAAACAAGCTTAATACTCGACTTTCATTTTCTACCACAAACTTCCAACCGTACCGAAAAAAAAAGGGAATACAAATATTCCAATATTTGTAGTAATTTGAACGACATCTTAATACTCTGTAAAGTTTAAGTGGGACAATATTTTCATACATATTTTTTTAATTTTCAGAATTTGGTATGATATTTCTTGTTTTTATTTTTGACCACCTCAGATTTCTTTTTTCAATTAGCATATATATATATATAGTCGGTGTATTAAAAAATAATAAACAAGCACAAGCATACATTCAAAAGACAACAGAGTAAAACAAGTCCTTATTTATTAGAATTTATTATAAATTAAAGTTTATTTTTCCTCGATTGTAACTATTTAAAAAAATCTCGTATGCTTTTGATTGGAGACAATGGAATGGTTGCTTATAAAATGCGTATGTTTGGTATATATATGCAAGTTATTTTACATAAATTTATATCAGTTTTTGGGACAAAGTGGAATAAAAAAAAATAATATCTCTCATTCTCTATATCTCTGCTTCTTTTCTTTTCTGTTCATTTCTTTCGTGGATGCTTTTGGCATAGTTGCATACACATTAATATTAACGTTACGCAAATTTTTATATTTATGCAATGGTGTGCCGAGTCCTGTTGAAAAAAGAAAGATAACTTTAAACGTACAACAAAGTCGGACTCGGGCTTCGTTATATTTTCATACAGAGATGTTATACCTGTGTGGATGTTGACAAGGCATGGCTTCGCCCTGTAGATCTCTGCACGTCGGCTTCTACCATGTCAATAAGTCTATATATGAAAACTCGAGGTAAGCGATACCTTTCTATCACTTCCTGGTCGTTGAGAAAATCGAGGGGGTTTGTCCGATCCCGGAAAACCCTCTCTCGTCGAAAATTTCCTTTCGCATCGTCTGCTAGCAGGAGAAAAGACGCCATTTTTGTTTATTTACGTGCTCGCAAGTTAATTAACGAGTGCCCCTGACCACTCGTAGAGTTACGATTAAGTTTAGTCGTAAATCGCAAGTCGTAACTCTTAGTGAAACGCTCTTACGTGCAACGTTCACGTTTACGTCTACGTTTACTAGCTACGACCTGTTAGTGAAACTGTCGCCAGAACTTTAAAGACACAGACCAGGGCCTGTAGTCTGTGGGAAAAAGATACAGCAGGACACATGGACGAAGTGGGGTTAGAGGCTCTTGGTGTAGCTCAAAATAAAACCTTTGATGTAACTCCAGCTGCAAATGGTGGGGCCGACACGGTGACCATTAACGCACCCATCCTCACAGCGTTACCGGCCAATTCTAAAAACGAAGGATTCAGAAAAAGACACCAAGCTATTGCTGACAGTAAGAAAATCAGTTTGCTGGATACTTTACATTTGGATTTGTTTCAACAAGATCGATTTCTGCCTAATGGAGTGGACGTCCGTTTGCGATTTAATCGAGCTAGACCTTCTTTCTACATGATGATCAAAGGAGGAAGTACAGGAAAAGTGAAAATATTGAGTATGATCTTGTGGGTGAGAAAAGTCAAACCCACAGCAGTCATGATGAATACCATTAATCAAAGTTTGAACACCCACAGAGCCAAATATCCCTTGAGAAGAGTGGAAGTGAAAACCTTTACCATCCCCACAGGAACTCAGTCAAAGATTACAATCATCTGTTTCAAGGTCAGATGCATAAACGTCTCATTTTAGGGTTTGTGGAGAATGCGGCCTTTAACGGAGATAAAACTAAAAATCCCTTTCATTTCCAAAACTTTGGGATCAAGAAATTAGATGTCAGTATCAACGGAGAGACCATGAGTACTCGTTGTTTTGAACCTCATTTCAACGAGGATTTATATCTGAGATCTTATCTCAGTCTGTATCAAGCTCTGGGGAAATTAGGAGAAGATTGGGCTCCGGACATTACCCTAGAAGAGTATAAAAGCGGCTACACTCTATGGGGTTGGGATTTCACTAAAGATCAAGAGGCGCAATCGGATAATTCCACATCATAGAAACAGGAAATCTGAGAGTAGAAGTGCAGTTTACCAACAATACGGCTACCACCATCAATTGTGTGGTGTATGCAGAATTCGATAACTTATTAGAAATTAACAAACAGAGAGAAGTGAGCACTGATTACTAAAAAATGGATACGGGACAATTGAGAGAAGTCTTATCCAGAGAATTCAAGAGTTCTTTTGGAGGCGTGTATCCTGTAGATTTATTACCGGATCAATTAAGACCTGGAGAAAAAGCTGTGGTGGTCAATACGGATCCTCAAGATCGACCTGGAGAACATTGGGTGTGTCTATATTTGAGCAATCCCGTGGTGGAAAATTTTGATTTTTTGGATTTTTCCCCTTAAAAAAAAAATTCAAAATTTTATCCAGCGTCATGC
>NW_026936447.1:0-7137 GCF_032062105.1 Saccostrea cuccullata
ATTTCAAAACTTTTGAGATATAAAGCGTCAAAGATTTAGCATTTTGGCCCCTTGTGACCCCTTATTATGTAACATACGACATTAAAATCATAATATATAGCTGTAGATTGTTGAGAAAAATATATTTGCATCAGTAATGTATATCAAAATATTGCTAGCTAAAGAGTTATTAATTACTATTTTTTCCCCCCTTTCGGCCCTTAATTTGAGTGTCCAGCCCCTTTTTTCTGGATTTTACCTTAAACCACTCATGTTTTTGAACACTTTTTGTTCAAAAATAATTCAGAAATTCTGTTTTGTTTTCAAGTTATTTGCAAAAGAAATATTTAGGGGCCAGTCCTTTCAACTCCTTAATGGGGATGTTTAACGAAAAATTGTTCATAATATGATTTTGAACATCTTTTGTTCAATATTACTTATCAAGATATTACCCACTTTTGAGATATAAAAAGTCAAAGTTTTAGCATTCTGGCCCCTTGTGGCCCCTATAAATGTTTTACCACGATTTTCGCCATTTCCAGAGGTGCTATGTGTTTCCGATCAAATATACGGTAGTAAGTTATAGTAAACTATGGATAACTATAGTATAAAAAGATAAAATTTTGGAAATTTGCTTTACTATAATGAAAACTTGGAAATTTCATTTACTTTGGTAAATACTTTGGAACTCTGATTTACTATTGTAATAGTAAAAACTTCTGTTCTCTGATTTACTATGATAAAAACTTTGGAACTTAATTTACTTTATTGAAATCTTTTAAGCTTAAATATAAGGTAAAATATAGTTAACAATTGTTTACTGCAGCGTTCAAAAAACGTCAATTTTTGGTAGTAATTTATAGAGACTATTTATTAGATATATAAAAAAGACAGTTATCTACATTATTATACTTTGTTAAGTTTGTAAAATGCATTTCCTATCTTTATCTGACAGGAGAGATAAATCCCAACATGTATATTTGAAGTACACTGTTATTGCCTGTCTCTATCCTTTGGAGATATGAATATTTCGTATATCACACAGACAGGGCCAGGCTATATTTTTATATAATTTAATTTCACTTGTATCAAGCTATTTCGCGGTTTATAAAGCGTAATCTCCCAAGTTATGTTATATCGTATAACATAAGTTGAAATTAGCTTCATTCCTTAATTAAAAACAGTCAGTGATATTTACTACAGCTCATCGTCTTAGGTCACCAAGGTTAAATGATCTATTGATTTATATTTGCATTCCCTCTGTCGGCTACTGTCTTTTGTCATAATTTATTCTTGATCATTTTTTTCAGCAATTTTTCATTACCATTGATCATATTATAGCAAAGTTTGATTCATAGCTTTCAATATAGGTTTCTAGAAATAGAAATTGACATTTTTAGCAAAAAAGGTCATTTTTCATTATTTTTTTTTTATTTCAATCATTGCCCATTATGTTATGATACAATGTGTGCATTATAATTCTAACTTGTTATGGTGTTTTTGGTAGGGAAAAAAACATTCCGAAAATTTAATGAGTGAGGTATTCTTAAAGATAATGGTTTGATTAAAATGGAGACTAGAATAACCTTTTTATCAACAATGGATATTATTCTAAAAACCAAAAAAAAAAAAAAAAAAAAAAAAAAAAAAAAAAGCCAGAAGTATAAATAATGAGCTTAGATTTACATATACATTGTTTATTTCATTCGGTGTTTATTTATTTTTATATGTGATTTAATTTTTGGTTTTGTCAAATTGTTTTTATTCGTTTTATATATACATTGTCATTTATAACTAAGCCCCACACAGACTGTAAACAACTAAATAGGTTTACTCCTATTTAAATTTACAAATATGTATAGTAGAAAAGCAGGCATGTTATATTCATAAATTGGTTACCAGGATATTTAAACCAGGTGAAGGTCACTTCTGAAGCACTGAACTTTAGGTGAAGGTATAACTAGTCTTTGTGGAACAATGAAAATGGATTTTTTTAGTTTACTGGTCATTGCATGATTGCAGAAGGTAAAAAGCCATAGGTAAAAAGGTATTACGATCTGTTTACCTATTTATGTGTTATACTTTTAAATAACAATATAGATCTACTTTCGTTTTTGATTATGTGGTAACCGTTTAGATTTCTTCCTATGAAAATTAATGGTTAACGATTGGAAATTGCTTGGAAAAAAGGAAAAAAGCAAAATATACATATACAGTTCTTAAAAGGAATCTATGTATCAATCCACTGTAATTCTACACTATATATGACTATGTATTGCAAGCTAATGAAAGTGCACATGTAAATATATCATACTCATTTTATTTACGGCTGAGACACAGGTGCTTCTGTACCCGATCAAACCTGCATCCCACCCAACCTTATGCACATGCATATCTTTGGTCCAATTGTCTTTTGTTATAAATCTATTTTCTACCGCAAATCCATATTGAATTTCATTTGGAATTTTTAAATAAGTTAATCAACATTCCACTAAATAAGTCATGCCCAGTCTATCATAAAACCAATCATATGTTGTTGTTGTTTGTATTCTTTTAAGAAAAGGCTTATCCATTCGAGGGTGGGCTGTTCACAAGCACCTGTGCATTAAACTGTCATGTATCAGCATGGTAACCCATACGTTTATATATTTGTTAGTGAAGCGGTTCTTAGAAATTTGTATAAAAGGTATTTTCTGTAAATCGACAAAGAAAGCTATTTGATCTATTATTACCCACTATAGAAATATATAATTTGAAGATAAGTGGGCATGTTACGAGAGCGCAGCTATACCAACGTGTAAAGTTCAGGTTTGAGATACACGTAGATGTAAGCATTTGCCTGACTTTTCTTGTTTTCAATTATATGTTATATGTGTTCTTATAATCCTTATCATAGAATTATTTATTTTTCAAACTAAATTAAATATATGTATTCCACTGAATGCTCTTCTACATTTTATATTGTCACTAACGAAGAACTTGTGGGATTTTTTCTTACTATGCTCCTAAAAACGGTAATTATTCTGAAAAATGAATTTTTGTGACATTTCGTTGCCATGGTAACAGAAGGTTTTTAAAAAACCCATGGGTTTTATTTAATTTTATTAAAATTAAGAATGTGCTCTTTCTATCCCATGTTATCAGATTTCTTTAACATGCGGGCCTTTTTCTTAATATGCTTCTAAAATATGTTGGATTTGAAGAAATATTATGAAAAGTGAATTTTATGAAATGACCTATGTTAAATTGAAATTGACACCTTTAATAAATCCTATATAATTTTATCCTTATAGTAATCATTTATCATTTTTTATGTACTTCTCAGGAAAAAAAGATTTATTTATGGTACTATCATCAAAAAAGCTCTGTTCCTGTGTTCAATAATAGCTAAATTCACATTTTTTTCAATTTTTTGCTTGGTTGCCATATGCATTTACATGGTGCATTGTTTCCATGGCAACAAAGGCTGGCCAAAAAAAATTATGTTGTCCAATGATGTTCCCTTGGTCCATGAAGCAACATATTAAAATTTTGTAAAAATTTGAAATGGTCATGAATCACCCCCTGCCTGGTTCTTACAAATAGCTGTACTTAATAACTCTCAGCAGTGTGTATCAGCATATGAAGTTTGAGAAATATATTTTAATTGTTTACTTAAAACTGATCTAGACATTAATTTTAGAAAAGTGAGGTCAGGGTCACGGGAAAAAAGTCAAGGTAAAAAAGAGTGAAGCATTGTAAAGCTTACATAAGTATGTATCATCATGTGAAGTTTCATTACACAACTTGAATGGTTTCTTTAAAATGAAGCTAAACAGAAATTTAAGGAGGCTAAGGGGTCAACAAATTATTTTTTTTTATTAACCACCAGTTATAACTTAAATTTGGGGATATGATATCTTAAGCTGTCAACTATCATTTGGCAAAGAAAAATTTCATAAATTTTAGTTTTAAAATTTGATCATTTTTTCTATCTTTATATGGAGCTCTTGGTTTAAAGGAAATCAAAATAGTCTAAAAATGGCCACAACCACCCATCCTCTTTAAAGAAAAGTTAAGTGAAGGTCAAAGGAAAAGTCAAAGTCAAACAATATTGCTGCAGTTGGATATTAACATCAGTATGCATCAACATATGAACTTTGAAAGACAGATGGAAGGGTGGATGACGGACATGACAGAAACTCTACATGTATTCCTAAGCATGGTGTGGCATAAAAAACTTGAATCTACATTATATGAGGATTTTTCCATCTATCAAGATTATACAAGCAAATTCAAAGAATTGTGCCTCTGCTTTCTGTGTTTAAGTGAATGGATGCCATAATTTATGGCAGATTATGTGTCAAATATGCACCCATATCATATATCAATTTTTGAAAATTAGGTCAAAGGGGAAAATATAGCAGCTCTGAAACATTTTGTTCCAGGTAATGTACATTTCAAATATGAAAGTCCTATCTCTTTTGAATCAAAATTTATATATACAATATAATATTTTTGAAAAGTAGATTAAACTTCTAGGTCAAGGTCACAGAGTCAAAAGTCATGATATATTTAGAAAAGTCTTTTCACATGTAATAAACATGTATGATTTGAATGCCCTTTCTTTCTCTTTCTAATTGATCAATTTAAAATGTTATTTTTTGGAAAGTAGGTAAAGCTTTAAGGTCAAGGTCTCACTTGGGTTAAAAAATCATAGTATATTTAGAAAGTTTTGTGGTAATGTACATGTGAAATATGAAAGCACTATCTCTTATTATTCAAAAGTTATGACCAAGGTTAAATTTATTGTGACAGATGCACATACTAGCTGTCAATAAGATGGACAAACTGACAGACAAATGAGATTTAACGTCCCCCCCCCTTTTCCCAAAACAGGGGACAATAATGCCCTTGCTGTTCTTGAGAAGAAGATTTATGATGGAAAAAATCCAATCATATTTCTTAACGCAAATCAATATTGTATTTTTATGTCATTTTGTTTGTTGTTAAACATCCCTCTCAGGAACTTTTCACTCATATGGAGACACCAGCAATTGAAAAATAATGAGGACAAATTAATTTGAGGTCAACAGTCATTTTAGGAGTTTTCAACCATTAAGACATAAAGAAATATTAACTCGATCCTTCCCTCACCCCTTCCCAGACCACTGTTTGTTTATGTATGCAAACTACTACTTGTATTACATTAAAAAAAATATACAAATAGTTTAATGTGGTTCATCTCTGAATGATTTTCATTCCTAATTCTAGGAAGATAGGTTGACACATATTCATGAATAAAATGTCAAGTAATCTTATCATTGATGCACTTTTATTTAATTTAATGCAGTCATATTGTGAACATTTCCAGCTCATAAGGAGAGTGGGAATGACCTCCAGGGGTTCATAACCTTTATACCATTAATTATTTACATCACATAATAACACAAGAAACAAAATTATGGATAGTCAAATGGAAAAACATTCCAACTATTTAGGAGTCAAATGATCATTTGTCATTACTGGGACAGGGAATGGATTGGGAGATCGCCCTCTCAACCCCCCCCCTTCCCCCAGAATTTGCAGGACTATAATATATACTGGAGGAAATAAAAATGACTTTGGACGCCCAAAGTGTCCCTCCACCTTAGAAAACAGACCCAACATAACTTCTTTTTTTTGCTTTTCAAGGAAATTCTGGTCTGAACCCCTCCCTTCCTGTCCCAGAAAAATATTCTGGATCTTGTAACTGAATGTAACGTTGATAACGGGGGATAACTTTCAGAATGTCAAATTCGTCGGATGATCTTTGATCCTTTAACTTGAACCAACCGTTTCATTTCAGACTATTTTATCCAAACCTATACCAAAAATTGTACTTACCATTGTCATTATTTAGGTCCTGTAATCTTCATGAATATAATCCAATTAAACACAAAATGAAATAATTCCTACTGACATATATGCAATGATGTGTATACCACACTAGTAGCCTACTGCACTTGCAGTGAAATCTAAAATTGATAATGCCAATGGTAAAACTAGTACTTAAGTTGGGTATGTGACCAAGCCCAATGTGATGCAGGTGTTCAAATACATGCATAGTGCAAGAACAAATTGAAAATTATCATTTACGAAAGATGTTTTATCTTAACTTTACCATTTAGGCCTATTTCCAAAAACAGGCAAATAAGGTGTGTTTGTATGTGTGTGTTGATGGGAGAGGGGTGGGGGTTGACTGAATTGATTTGTATATGGCAGCTTTCAAGAAGTTTAGAACTGCCTAATCAAATATAAATAAACTTTGCAAATTTTGAAAAATTCATCAAAACGCTCTACACTGATTTGAAAAATATTATTTGTTGTTAAAAAGTTCCAATTTTGTGCCAAAAATTTATACCTCTCCCCGTTATCAAACCTAATTTACATCATCAATTTAATTCTGTTGTTTAATTTCAGGCTGGTAATGAATTAAAAATATGAAATACCTATTAGATGGAGGCCCATGGGTCACACGGTCACCTGAGCATATTATGCTCAATTTGATAAAACATGTTTTATGTAAATTATTGACTTTTTTCTTGGTAAAGCTCAATATGAAGAAGTGTGCATTTAGAGGCAAACACCTTAGTGCGGGTATTACTGTCTCATGACATCATCTAGTAAAAATATTCAAAACTTTTGAGATATAAAGCGTCAAAGATTTAGCATTTTGGCCCCTTGTGACCCCTTATTATGTAACATACGACATTAAAATCATAATATATAGCTGTAGATTGTTGAGAAAAATATATTTGCTTCAGTAATGTATATCAAAATATTGCTAGCTAAAGAGTTATTAATTACTGACTTTTTCCCCCTTTCGGCCCTTAATTTGAGTGTCCAGCCCCTTTTTCTGGATTTTACCTTAAACCACTCATGTTTTTGAACACTTTTTGTTCAAAAATAATTAGAAATTCTGTTTTGTTTTCAAGTTATTTGCAAAAGAAATATTTAGGGGCCAGTCCTTTTCAACTCCTTAATGGGGATGTTTAACGAAAAATTGTTCATAATATGATTTTGAACATCTTTTGTTCAATATTACTTATCAAGATATTACCCACTTTTGAGATATAAAAAGTCAAAGTTTTAGCATTCTGGCCCCTTTTGGCCCCTATAAATGTTTTACCACGATTT
>NW_026936448.1:0-7158 GCF_032062105.1 Saccostrea cuccullata
TATGACGGATTCTTACATTATGCTACTATCAAACTTGAATGCAAGGACTTGCATGCACGTGTGCGCGCGCAATGCGTTAAATGACCGATTTACTTGATATAGTCGTAATTTTTTTTATGAAACGTTTCAAAATTCAAAGAATAGAAACACATTAAAAGTGTAGTCACGATGATATAGCTTTCATGCATTGCACCTTCGCGCGCGTGCAATGATCAAATGACTTGTATACTTGATATGGCCGTTACTTTTATATTTCTTTATGAAATGCTTTGATGACCTTGACCTTTGACCTTGACCTTTGACCCCTTGACCCAAAGGTCACAATCCAGCTCAAGTTCGTAGATGTATTTACAAACTCACTTTAACAAATGCTTAGAATAAAAAAGTCAAACCCCCCCCCTTCTCCTTAAAAAAAAAAATCAATAACAACGTAGAAAATTTCTCTGAAACTCGATCAACACCTGGGATCAACATAAAATTTCACTTAAGGTGCAGAAAAGACTTCATAGAAAGTTTCCTGAAAGTTTTACGGTAAGTCTCTAAAGTATATAGAAATTATGAATTTTTACGGCAAAAATTACAAATTCTGTCGTGTTTGAAATTTAAGTGCAGACGAAAAAAGATATGATATAAACCTTTTAAAGCCTATTTCTCCAGATGTCGTTAATAGCATTCAATTCTACTGATATGAATTAATATTTTAATACCAAGCATTCTTCTTTTATTTCACCATTGAAATTTATCTGAATTTTTTTTAGAATTACACAATCCCCAGAAATATCGAGTTTCGGTATATTAAAAAGCAATACACGTTTCTTTCCAGTAAAACCTCACGTGTTTGAATTCATGAAAAAATATTGATAAGGGGGTGTTAAACAATACCTGTCACATTAGCTGACACCAAAAAACCAGGGTACGTACACGACATTTTCTGATTTATTTGCATATGCAAACAGGGCTACCCTCAAATCCACGTGTTTTCCATGTCTTTATAAACATCACAAAAGCACTTTATTTATTTATAGAGTAATATAAAATTTCCCAGGAAGTTTATTCTTATTTTTCTGACTTTCTAATTTTGTGCACGCGATTTCTCGAAAACTACCAGATGAAATTACATGAATTTTTCAGAAAAGATGTGTCGTAACACGAATTTATAATATCTGAGAGAAAATTTGGAAACTCACTTCCGGTGCCAAGTTACGGACAATTTTCTGAAATTAAAATGACATTTTGTCCATGATTAAACTCGAAAACGGTAAAAGATATCAACATGAAACTTTCAAGGATTAAAGATCGTGATATATACCATCCAGGACGCGACTCTTCGTTCGTCGTCGGTACTTCCTGTCGTTAGGAGAAGCGAATTAAAAAAATCGCATTTTCTAACTTTTTAGTTTTTCAATATTTTTTATTAATTTTTGGAATGATAATAGAGACCCTTTGATTGATGCTTACTATGTAAGTTGTTTGGATATTGGTTTGTCTGAACTCTAGATATTAACATTTGAAAATCTGAAGCGGGACCAAGATGGCGGCTCTCTCTGTCAACTCCACCATTTCGCGAGTAGGGGTTTATGGAGGCAGCTGAGCGTTTGATTAAACGATTCTGACATAAGGATACATGAAATGTAAAAAACTACTTCGACTCTAACGTAGTAGTGAAATGGTTGGAGGAGTTACCTCCCGTTACTTGTTTATATTATAATAGATAATCAATGTAAATATTGTAATTAATTGGTCAATTGACAAAAGAATTATACAAGTTTTATTGATAAATGATGTTCTGTTAGAAAATAATAATAGTGCTGCCAAAAGAAAGGCAGTCTGTAGTATTTTATCAATATGATATCTGATAACTTATGATCATTGATTAAGTTGAGGTACAAGAGGGCAGTACAGCCAATTGGCTTGTGTCTTCACTTTGGTACAGAAACCAATTAGTGTATCAATCAAATGGAATTGTGCAAAGTTGCCGTAGTCAGTGACTAGTTTAAATATAGCTTTTTGACGTTAGCTATATGTTTGTCATTAGGACAGAGAAGCTCTTACAAAGTTAAATACTGTGTAAGTATATTGTAGCTACTTGGCTAGAGTTATATAGGCAACTTGGTAAGCAGTAAGACACCAGGCAGGTTGGACTTTCACGTAGTAGTACGTTGCAATTCAGTGTCAATCTTAAAACTTAATTTCCGTTTCACTGCTTTAGTGTAACTGGGCTAGATACGATATGTATTGTGTACTATGTGTTGAATATACTTTCTTAATGTCGAAATAAAGTAAAGGCGCGATAAGAAGTTGTTTTATATAATTTAATTTCGTTGAAGCTATCACACCTATTTGATAGATCAGTCCAAAGAAAAGGCACGAATATTTACTTGTGGCGTTTGGCGCGAGATTATGAATAGTGGCCCACCTTTTATAATTCTTAGACAGGTGTACTGTTGCAAAAGTATACACAAGTATATTTATAGCAGTGCTCCCAATAGCTTAATGCTTTGCCTGTTGGGGATAAAAGAGAAAAAAAGCGCATTCACGTTGGCGACCTGGCTTCTATCCTCCTTGTGACCAAAATTCTGAATCACTTTTCAGCTCGATTTTACGAATTTTTTTCCTGAATCGGACGGAAGACCTCTCGTTGCTCGCAACGAGAACGTATCTAGTTATTAAGGTCTTCCGTCATCACGGAAGACCTTATAGTGATTCTACTGTTTCTTATTATTATTATTATTATTTTCCTGACCATCTAATTTTGTGCACGCGATTTCTCGAAGACTACTGGACGGATTTTCATGAAATTTGCAGGAACAATGTGTTGTTATCTGAAGTTATTTTATTCGAGAGATTTTTTGGAAATTTTTCTCTAGTGCCAAGTTACGGACAATTTTCTGATTTTAAAATGCAATTTTGTCTGCAGTTAATCTCAAGAACGGTAAAAGATATCAATGTGAAACTTTCAGGGATTATAGATCGTGATAGATACTATCCAGGACGCGACCTTTTGTTCGTCGTCAATACTTCCTGTCGTTAGGAGATGCGAATTGAAAAAAGCTTATTTTCTAACTTTTTTGTTTTCCATTATTTATTATTGATTTTTGGAATATTAATAGAGACCCTTCTATATATGCTTACTATATAAGTTGTTTGAATATAGGTTAATCTGAACGCTAGATATTAATATTTGAAAATCTGAAGCGGGCCCAAGATGGCGGCTGTCTCTGTTGACTCCGCCATTTCGCGAGTAGGGGTTTATGGAGGCAGCTGAGCGTTTGATTAAACCATTCTGACATAAGGATACATGAAATGTAAGAAAACTACTTGGACTTTCACGAAGTAGTATGTTGCAATTCAGTGTCAATCTTAAAACTTTATTCCGTTTCACTGCTGTAGTGTAACTTGGCTAGATACGATATGTAATGTGTACAATGTGTTAAATATACCTTCTTAATGTCGAAATAAAATAAAGGCGATAAAAACGATTTATTTATTTAATTTCATTGAAGCTATCACACCTTTTTGATAGATCAATCCAAAGAAAAGGCGAGAATATTTACTCGTGGCGTTTGGCGCGAAATTATGAATAGTGGCCAGCCTTTTATAATTCTTAGACAAACAACTTAGACTACATGTATTGAACATAAATGGTATCTGGTTCCTTGACCGTCGTAGGGCGAGACATTTGAGGTTTTTCAGCGAACCATTTCTACCTTTTCAGTAAGGTGTAACTAATCGAGATAGTTCACTTTGGGGATAAACGGGGAATTTAAAATAGTTAAAAATGATAACTATTTCACGTCTTTAGTGTTACTTACCTATATACGATATAGAATATGTACAATGTGTTAAATATACTGTCTAAACCTCGAAATTTAGGCTATAAGAACGTTCTTTTTTTCTTAATTTCATCGAAGCTGTCACACCTATTTAATGGAACATTCCAAAGAAAAGGCGCGAAGATTTACTCGTGGCGTTTGGCGCGAAATTATGGATAGTGGCGCGCCTTTCAAAGTTCTTAGACAGGTCTATTGTTGAAGAAGTATATACAAAAACATTCTGAGCAGTTGACCCAGTAGCGTAATCTAAGCGCGTTGGGAATAAAAGAGAAAAAAGCACGTTGGATTTTCACGCTGGCGACCTGGATTCAATTCTCTTTGTGGCAATTTTTTTTATCACTTTTCAGCTCGATTTTCGAGGTTTTTTTTTTCCTGAATCGGACGGAAGACCTCTCGTTGCTCGCAACGAGATCGTATCTAGTTATTATTCTTATTTTTCTGACTTTCTAATTTTGTGCACGCGATTTCTCGAAAACTACCAGATGAAATTACATGAATTTTTCAGAAAAGATGTGTCGTAACACGAATTTATAATATCTGAGAGAAAATTTGGAAACTCACTTCCGGTGCCAAGTTACGGACAATTTTCTGAAATTAAAATGACATTTTGTCCATGATTAAACTCGAAAACGGTAAAAGATATCAACATGAAACTTTCAAGGATTAAAGATCGTGATATATACCATCCAGGACGCGACTCTTCGTTCGTCGTCGGTACTTCCTGTCGTTAGGAGAAGCGAATTAAAAAAATCGCATTTTCTAACTTTTTAGTTTTTCAATATTTTTTATTAATTTTTGGAATGATAATAGAGACCCTTTGATTGATGCTTACTATGTAAGTTGTTTGGATATTGGTTTGTCTGAACTCTAGATATTAACATTTGAAAATCTGAAGCGGGACCAAGATGGCGGCTCTCTCTGTCAACTCCACCATTTCGCGAGTAGGGGTTTATGGAGGCAGCTGAGCGTTTGATTAAACGATTCTGACATAAGGATACATGAAATGTAAAAAACTACTTCGACTCTAACGTAGTAGTGAAATGGTTGGAGGAGTTACCTCCCGTTACTTGTTTATATTATAATAGATAATCAATGTAAATATTGTAATTAATTGGTCAATTGACAAAAGAATTATACAAGTTTTATTGATAAATGATGTTCTGTTAGAAAATAATAATAGTGCTGCCAAAAGAAAGGCAGTCTGTAGTATTTTATCAATATGATATCTGATAACTTATGATCATTGATTAAGTTGAGGTACAAGAGGGCAGTACAGCCAATTGGCTTGTCTTCACTTTGGTACAGAAACCAATTAGTGTATCAATCAAATGGAATTGTGCAAAGTTGCCGTAGTCAGTGACTAGTTTAAATATAGCTTTTTGACGTTAGCTATATGTTTGTCATTAGGACGAGAAGCTCTTACAAAGTTAAATACTGTGTAAGTATATTGTAGCTTCTTGGCTAGAGTTATATAGGCAACTTGGTAAGCAGTAAGACACCAGGCAGGTTGGACTTTCACGTAGTAGTAAGTTGCAATTGAGTGTCAATCTTAAAACTTAATTTCCGTTTCACTGCTTTAGTGTAACTGGGCTAGATACGATATGTATTGTGTATAATGAGTTACATATACTTTCTTAATGTCGAAATAAAGTAAAGGCGCTAAGAAGTTGTTTTATATTTTAAAATTTAATTGAAGCTATCACACCTATTTGATAGATCAGTCCAAAGAAAAGGCGCGAATATTTACTCGTGGCGTTTGGCGCGAAATTATGAATGCTTTTTATAATTCTTAGACAGGTGTACTGTTGCAAAAGTATACACAAGTATATTTAGAGCAGTACTCTCAATAGCTTAATGGTTGGCGCGTTGAGGATAAAAAAGTAAAAAAAAAAAAAGCGCATTCACGTTGGCGACATGGGTTCAATCCTCCTTGTGACCAAAATTTTGAATCTCTTTTCAGCTCGATTTTACGTGGGTTTCTTTTCCTAAAACGGACGGAAGACCTCTCGTTGCTCGCAACGAGATCGTATCTAGTTAAGGTCTTCCGACTTCCTTCGGAAGACCTTATTGTTTTCCTTCTGTTTTTTATTATTATTATTATTCCACTTTTCATAGTACAGGTCATATCTCAGCTGTGCGTGGACGAATTTTAACGATTTTTTCAGGGATGATGCATCTTGTCAATATCTCTAGGGGTGTCCCTCACTTTTTTGAAATTTTTCTCCGTTCGCGATTTTTGGGAAAATTTGTATTTTTTAAATGGAATTTTGTCGCAAAAAATTCTCGAGAACGGCAAAAGATATGAAACTGAAACTTGCTGAGGTGATAGAACATCGATTGTAGATATGTTGATGGACCTTCATTTTTCGTCGTTTTGACTTCTGGCCGCAAACGGAAGTGAAATAAAAAATTCCAAATTTTCAACTTTTTTGTTTTTCAATATTTATCTTTAGTATTTACAGGGTTGATAGTGTGTCTTATGAGAATTCTAAATATGTATTTAGTATCTTGATGCGTGCATCTATTGAAAAGATATGACCAAACCAAACTTTGTCCCACTGTCGGGGGTTCGAATCCCGCTGTGGGCGTTGAAATTTTTTTTCTTTGTTTCTATCTTTTTTCAGTTGCAAATAACTGTTCTCTCTATTTTAACATATATGGAAGATTTTGCCGATTTTTAAAAGCTATTTTTGAGATATTTTGAGGAATACCTGTAATAATCATGAGATATGTTAAGAGGCTGCTGTAAATGAACGTAAACGAGAAAAATACCTTCTGAAATTTCATGGGATGTCGCAGCATAGAATTCTAACGAAAATCGGTCGGAAGACCTGCTTGTTGCACCAGCAACAAGAACGCATCTAGTTATTATTATTATTCTTTTTTCTTCTTATTTCTTCTCCGGTACTTTTTTGTCCGCGAGTGTTCTCAGAAACTGTTCACCCAACTGAGCTAAAACCTTTTTAGGGTTAATAGGTGTGTTGTGTAGGTGTGCGGAACGAAGGTCATTTTGCGCGCATACGCCTGCACGTGCGGGCGCGTGAAATGACTGAAATGACTAATATATTTAATATAGCCATAACTTTAACATTTTCCGATGAAATGCTTTGAAACTCATTATATAAGGATATATTAATAGTGTAGATAATGTGACACTGTCAAATTAGCAAGAACTCACGCGCATTTACGTGCGCTTCGCTCTGATTGGCTGAAACAAAAATCTCAATATCTTTTCCGTTTTTTGACGAAATGGTATGAAATTTAAAATATAACATACTTTAAAGTTACAACATGATGTATAAATTTGTCATGAAAGGGCCCCTGC